>NC_041392.1:418621195-418677311 GCF_002162155.2 Triticum dicoccoides | reverse complement strand
CATTAAGGGAAGGAGGCAGCAGGGTTCGATCGACTTCAGTTAGCAACAATAGCGAAGGAATCACTCGGGTTCAGTTAACAGCAAGGGATCGATCGCTCGGGTTCTGCAACGTAGCTAGTGCAATCTCTCGGGTTCAGTTAGAGCCCAACGCCTCGCTCGGGTTCAGTTAGAGCGCAATGCCTCACACACGCGCGTGTACGTGTACGAGAGGAACGTGAATCGCTCGGCCCCCGATGATAACCCACAAGTATAGGGGATCGCAACAGTTTTCGAGGGTAGAGTATTCAACCCAAATTTATTGATTCGATACAAGGGGAACCAAAGAATATTCTCAAGTATTAGCAACTGAGTTGTCAATTCAACCAAACCTGGAAACTGAATATCTGCAGCAAAGTGTTTAGTAGCAAAGTAATATGATAGTAGTGGTAATGGTGGCAAAAGGTAACGGTAGCAAAAGTAATATTTTTGGGTTTTGTAGTGATTGTAACAGTAGCAACGGAAAAGTAATTAAGCAAAGAACAATATATGAAAAGCTCATAGGCAATGGATGGGTGATGGAGAATTATGTCGGATGCAATCGATCATGTAACAGTCATAACCTAGGGTAACACAGAACTAGCTCCAATTCATCAATGTAATGTAGGCATGTACTCCGAATATAGTCATACGTGCTTATGGGAAAGAACTTGCATGCCATCTTTTGTCCTACCCTCCCGTGGTAGCGTGGTCCTATTGGAAACTAAGGGATATTAAGGCCTCCTTTTAATAGAGTACCGGACCAAAGCATTAACACATAGTGAATACATGAACTCCTCAAACTACGGTCATCACCGGTAAGTATCCCGATTATTGTCACTTCGGGGTTAACGTATCATAACACATAATAGGTGACTATAGACTTGCAATATAGGATCTAGATCTCTCATATATTGATGAAAACATAATAGGTTCAGACCTGAAATCATGGCACTCGGGCCCTGGTGACAAGCATTAAGCATAGCAAAGTCATAGCAACATCAATCTGAGAACATAGTGGATACTAGGGATCAAACCCTAACAAAACTAACTCGATTACATGATAAATCGCATCCAACCCATCACCGTCCAGCAAGCCTACGATGGAATTACTCACGCACAGCGGTGAGCATCATGAAATTGGTAATGGAGGAAGGTTGATGATGACGATGGCGACTGATTCCCCTCTCCGGAGCCCCGAACGGACTCCAGCTCAGCCCTCCCGAGAGAGTTTAGGTCTTGGCGGCGGCTCCGTATCGTAAAACACGATGAATCCTTCTCTCTGTTTTTTTTCTCCCTGAAAGTGAATATATGGAGTCAAGGTTGAGGTCGGTGGAGCGTTAGGGGGCCCACGAGGCAGGGGGCGCGCCCCCACCCTCGTGGACAGCGTGTGGGCCCCCTGACGTGGATCTTTCTTCCAGTATTTTTTATATTTTCCAAAAATAATCTCCATTGATTTTCAGGTCATTCCGAGAACTTTTATTTCTTCACAAAAATAACACAATGGCAATTCTGCTGAAAACAACGTCAGTCCGGGTTAGTTTCATTCAAATCATGCAAGTTAGAGTCCGAAACAAGGGCAAAAGTGTTTGGAAAAGTAGATACGACAAAGATGTATCACTCGACCACCCACCGTAACCGGGGACTTCTCGATATTTTCCTCGCCCTCGCTTCTACCACGGTCTTTTCCGTCATGGATGGCACAAAGAATGTCATGCAGCTGCGTCTCCGGCCTGCCCAGGACGAAAAGCCCATTTTCTCTCATGATTTTTTGTCATAGAAGTAGGATCCCACCACATCTATGATGATACCGGGTTTTGTCACAATTATCGTCATAGAAGTGTCATAAGCATGACAGGAAAAAAATTTGTTCGGCCCAAAATGTCACAGATGTGTCTTTTTTTTGTAGTGCATGGAGGAACAAACTGGAATACTTCTGCCCCCAAGTTAAGAACAAGCTATGTACGGATTTCCGAGCCCTATGTGCCGGATATCCATCTTCGGGAAGGGACCGTATGTCGTCCAAACATAGAATCAGGCGTCGAGCTCGAAAGTCTCCAGGACCCTCTGGATCCTGGACTAGTGACCTCGGAGATCCTTCAAGCTCCAGATCCAATAGTGGGTCAGGGTTCGGATTTCAGCCCGCCCACCCACCACACGCAATATTCCCCAAGCAATTCAGGTCATCCACACGTATGTGACCTAATGTACATACGATAGCAACCTCAAGAAACGGTCCATCACTTCTGGGTCAGGTTCCTCCCTGTTAAAAACAAGATTAAAGATTGTTGCGATGACGACACGGTTCCAGTTTTTTGCCACAACTGTACGGACGAGGGAATTCTCAACACCCTCAACCGCAACCACATACTGCACTTTGCAGATTTGGCACACATAGTACAAAAGTACTGCACAATGAAAAGCGCCTGGAAAGCCTAGACAGCCCGATGGGATCCCCCTGCCTTTAAGTAGCCCACCAGACGAGCAAAAAGGATGCACCCTTATGGGGCACCTGATCATCATCTCATTGACAAGAGAATCAAATCCTTCACGGGACATAGAACTGTCCTTGACGAATTGCTCGACAAGCCCTACCAAATACACACTACACCGAATACCAAACCAACACATAGCCTTCGGGCATGTTGGGTGCTCCGGCAAGTGGCTAAGAGCGGCGAGGCCATCCTCACCAACATTACCCCGGAGAAGCACTCTTATGAGGATGACGATCTCAATGTCTTTATGGTCTTCGAGACCTTTTCTTCAAATAATCGGCGCAAAAGGGCGCTCCGTGACCTCGCCGAAGTCAGCCAAGTAGCCGCAATAAATCCTTGGAACGATACGGCAATAACTTTTACCACCGATGAAGAACCAAGGGCCAGATCAGTCCGAGCACGAGCCGCCTTGGTCTTAAACCCAATTGTGGATGGCTTCCGACTCACCAAAGTGTTCACGGACGGTAGCAGCAGACTGAACCTCATCAATGAAGACACGCTCAATAAAATGCAAATGGACAAGAGACGCATTGAGCAAAGCTGCACCACCTTTCGAGGTATTATCCCCAGTTGAGAAGCACGATGCTCGGGGAAAATTAAGCTTGACGTAGTATTCGGCATGCTGGAGAACTATAGGTCCGAAGAGTTGCTCTTCCACGTGGCACCTTTTGACAGCGGATATCATGCCCTATTGGCGCGAGACGCCTTCACACGCTTTCAAGCCGTACCCCATTACGGGTACATGAAGCTCAAAATACCAGGGCCCAACGAAGTTATCACCATCACCAGTGATCCGGATATAGCACTCCATGCCGAAAACAAAACCACATCCTTGGCCCTTGAGGCATTATCTGAAGCCCTCGCGGCCGAAGAGCTAACCACTCTGTGTTCCAAAGTGGACAAAGATGATGTAATCCTCGATAAGAGGTCCAAGTCCACTTCTTTCAAACCAGTAGACGAAATAGTCAAATTTCAAGTACACCCGACGGATCCTAACAAGACAGCCTCTAGCTGAGCACAACTGGATCCGACAGTCGATGTCGCCTTGCAAGCATTCCTGCGTGAAAATTGGGACATCTTTGTCCGGCACCCTTCGGATATGCCAGGAATCCCACGCAGACTGGCCGAACACAACCTCAACATAATAAAGGGGTTCAAACCAGTCAAGCAAATGCTGCGACGATTTTCTGAACCCAAACGACAAGCTATGGGGGAGGAGGTAGCCAAGCTACTTGAATCCAGGTTCATCAGAGAAATCAAGCATTCGGACAGGCTAGCCAACCTAGTCATGGTGGCGAAGAAGGATAAATCCTGGCGCTTTTGTGATGATTTCAAGGACCTCAATAAGGCTTGCCCCGAGGACCCCTTCCTACTGCCTTGCATTGACCAAATCATTGACACGACCGCAGGACACGACTCACTATGTTTCCTCGACGCATACTCTGGATACCATCAAATTAAGATGAAGGATTCTGACCAGGCTGCAACGGCATTCATTACCCCGTACGGGCCTTTCTGCTTCAACATTATGCCTTTTGGACTCAAAAATGCCTGCGCCACTTACCAACGCATGATTCAAACATGTCTGGAAAAGCATATTGGAAAGACAGTGGAGTCATGCGTAGATGATGTAGTCATCAAGACTAAACATGTCGAATCATTGGTGGACGATCTACGCCTCACATTCGATAACCTCCGAACATATGACATATGGCTTAATCCGGAAAAATGTGTTTTCGGCATCCCAGCCAGAAAACTACTCAGGTTCATTGTTTCCAATAGAGGAATCGAAGCGAACCCAGCCAAGATCTGAGCCTTGTCACAATTGTCAACGCCAACAGACTCAAAGCAGGTCCAAAAGCTAGCTGGGTGTGTGGAAGCCTTGAGCCGCTTTATCTCTAGATTAGGAGAAAAGGCGCTACCACTTTATCGACTGCTCTGACACACTGAACACTTTGAATGGACGGATGAGGCTACAGCCGGATTGGAAGAAACAAAAAATTTGTTAGCAAGAAACCCAATCCTTATCGCACTAGGTGTTTGGCGAACCTATGTTGCTCTACATATCTGTGACTCACCAGGTGGTGAGTGTGGTACTCATCGTCGAACGATAGGAAGAGGGACATAAATTCCCACTCCAAAAACCAGTATAGTACGTATCGGCGGTTCTTAAACCATGCAAATCTCGATGCCCACACTATCAAAAGATAGCATATGCGAAAGCTGCGACACTACTTTCAAGAGTGTTCGATCACGGTGGCTTCCGAAGTACCACTTAATGACATCATAAACAATCAGGATGCCACCGGCCGCATTGCAAAATGGGCCATCGAGCTCTTACCATTTGAAATAAAATACATGGAACGCCGAGCTGTTAAATCTCAGGTATTGGCCGACTTTGTCGCCGAATGGACAAAAGCCGAACTCCCTAAAGAGTACATCACATACTCCAACTGGGTGATGTAATTCGACGGCTCTAAAATGTTAGCCGGATTGGGGGCCCGTGTCATCCTAACATCCCCTACAGGGGACACAGTCCGGTATGTATTACAAATCATGTATATGGACTCCAATAACGCAACCGAATATGAGGCACTACTGCATGGTCTCCGAATGGCTGTCTCTATGGGCATACAACGCCTCGACGTGCGGGGGGATTCGAACCTCGCAATATCCCAAATAAATGGAGAATTCGATGCAAAAGATCCAAAGATGGCAGCATACCGCAAGGTCGTACTCAAAATTTCAGCTCGGTTTGAGGGGCTCGAGTTTCATATCATTGCTCGAGACAGTAATCAAGCAGCGGACATCCTTGTTCGAATGGGCGCTAAACGCGACCCCGTTCCACCTAACACCTTTGTGGAAAGGCTCTTCAAGCCATCAGTGGTATGGCAGGACGAGAATGACAATACTAGTCCGGAGCCGATCATACCTCCAGACGCCGAACACAATTCTGATAGCAAACCTTTCACCCATGTAATTATGTCTGTCATTGCTCCAGGGACCAAACCTTTCCTAGCCTACCTCAATAGGCAGGAGCTCCTTGATGACCAGAACGAGGCCCATTGCATAGTTCGATGCTCAAAAGCCTAAAAAGTTTAGGAAGGAGAACTCTACAGGAAAAGTACTACTGGAGTTCTTCAAAGATGTATTTTTGAAGAAGAGGGACGACAACTCTTGGCTGAAATACATGCTGGTCTTGGTGGCCAGCACGCCGCAGCTCAGGCCCTCATAAGTAAGGCCTTCCATAAAGGTTTCTTTTGGCCTACGTCTTAAGCAGATGCACATGCCCTTGTACTGCACTATGTTGGATGCCAGCTTTTTGCCAATCTAAGTCATATGCCACCCACTGCCCTCAGAACAATCCCCATTAATTGGCCTTTCGCAGTCTAGGGGCTAGACATGGTCGGACCCCTTAAAGGGGAAGCCATAAGAAGAAGTATTTGCTGGTTATAGTGGATAAATTCACTAAGTGGATAGAGGCCAAACCGGTAAAAACGGCTGAAGATGGGCTGGTGATCGACTTTATATCCGGCGTTGTACACCATTATGGCATCCCGCACAACATCATTACTGACAATGGCTCTAATTTCATAGCTGAGGAGGTGAAAAATTATTTTGCTAACCTGGGCATTAAGCTCGATTACGCCTCCGTATATCACCCTCAAACAAACGGCCAGGTTGAATGGGCTAATGGCCTGATAATGAGCGGCGTCAAACCCAGACTAGTGTGATCCCTACGAGAGTACGATAAACACTGGGTCGAGGAACTCGATTCCGTACTCTAGGGACCGCGGACAATGCCCAATCGCACTATCGGACACACACCCTTATTTATGGTGTACGATGTAGAGGTTGTCTTGCCCTGCGACATTATTCATGACTCACCTCGAGTGTGCATGTATGAAGAGAGAGAGAGGCCGAGCTTGATCGGCAGGATGACCTAGATGGCCTAGAGGAGGAGCACGATGTTGTAAAAGCTCGTTCCGCATTTTATCAACAACACGCTTGGAGATACCAAAGCAGAGAAGTGCGGGCAAAGACTTATAATGTCGATGAGCTCATTTTAAGTGTCCCAGAGAAGAAAAAGGACAAGCTCAAAGCAAAATGGGAGGATCCCTTCTATCACACCCTGCATTTTGTAACATGTCATTTTCATTATTAAAACATGAATAAAATTGGACCAACAAAAACATTTGCATTATTTGGCTTTTATTTTGGAGTTGGTTTTCTCTGAGTGATTTCTTTTTCAAGTGCTCTTTAAAGTCAACTAATCCACCTTCTGTACTTCATCTCCTTGCCCCAAACTTCTGCCCAATGATCATGCCATGTGTATAGTACAGTATAGTATTTTCCTACAAAAATGATTTGGCCAAATAGTATTTTCAAAATTTAGTTTTCCAAAATCCCCTGAGTTGAGGTTTGCACTACAAGTACTTGATTTGGGGTATGAAAAATATTTCAAAGAGTATATTTGAAACCTATTAGATATAGGATTCCCATAAACCCCAAAAATATAATTTTAACAATTATTTTCCTGTTATATTTAAAAGCTTCTTCTTAACGCAGGAAATGGTTTTAATAGGGAAACATTATTTTAATGTTTCAAAAATATTTGACAAAAATCAGGGAAACTCAGTGGACATATATTTTCCATATATAGGAGTTTCAACACATGGTCATGTTAAGAATATTGGTCAAAACCTCCCAAAACTATTTCTGCCCATTTCAAGGATTTGAAATATTTCTACAGGAAATATTTCTACAGGAAATATTTTCATAAAAATCCAAGGAAAATCCAGCAAGTCACAAGTGCATATTGTGGTCACCTTGCAAATCCTCATCTCAATTAAGGTCAGTTTGGTTCATCAAAATGCACCAAAACCCTCTCTGACCAGAATCAAATTTGAACAACTTTGTACTACCAACTTTCTCTCCTTGACCCCAACTTTTGTGATCATGTTCATATGACCAAATGAGGCCACTACACCAAGTGGTGCATCAAGGAGAAATGATTTGATCAACTAGATCTCCACAAATTCATTTCTGCTAATTTCTAGGGTTTACAAAAGTTGCATTGGCAACTTTGCCCAAATACGCTCAAAATTGGTGGAAGACCCTAATTATATGTGTCATTCCACCCTGTGGATTCTCATGGAAAACGGAAACCATCTACTTGCCCAAACCAGCATCAAACACCTTCTACCACTTTACAAAAATCCCATTTTTGGCCTCTTCCACTAATCTCTGTAGGCTCAACTTTCTACCACGACTCCTCCTAGTCCCCCTCTAGCACCTATGAGCTTTGCTGCCCGAGGAAGCAATGATGAAGGGGGGGAGAACCCCATTTTTCTTCTCTGGACAGTGGATTCCTCTCTCTCTCTCTCTCTCTCTCTCTCTCTCAGCCTCCCTCTCTCCTCTCAGCCTTTCAGAGCATCCAAGGCACTCCCCAGCTTTTGCCCATGCCCCCTTTAGCTGCCAGACCCAAGTGGACGCACGCAGACGCGGGAAAGCCGCGGATGCCGGCCAAAGTCGCGCTCTGGAGCGCCTGGCAGGGCACCCGACCATTGATGCCGCGCCTCCCGGCCACCTCGAGCCTCCCCCGCGCGCCAGTCGATGCCCCTCAACGTCCGCTCCACGCCAGCAGGCCGCCCACTTGCTCCCGCTCCTTCCTCTCTCTCCTGCAGCTCGCACCAGAACGCCGCCCCGTTCGGCCAATACTCGCGCCGCTCCTACGGCCCGCCTGCAGCTCGCCCCGCTCCTCCTCTCTCTCCCTGGCACCCTAGACCACTCTCACAACACCCCCGAGCCCTCCATTCCCTCTCTAACGGACACCCGAGCCGATCCCGCGGACACCCGTAGGCCGCGCCTACGGTGGACCTCGGCCAGCCTATAAAAGGCGACCTCGAGCCTCTCTATCACTCTCGGTCGCTCCCCCACACTCCTAATCCACCTCCCGCACCACCCATTTGTCCCCAGAGCCGCTCGAGCTCGAGATCAAGCTTGAGCTCCGCCGCCTCGGCTCGCTAGAGTTCGCGAGGTACAGGCCTCCCCCGCTCCTCCTCTGCCCCGATCTAGAGCCACCGCGCCCTACTGATCATTTCCCCCCTTGTCTCCCTCTCTGTAGTTACCGGAAATGGACGGAGTCACTGCCTCCCAAAGCTCCTCCGCTGCAGCTCCTCGTCGCCGGTGAACCAGGCACCCCTGCCGGCCAAGTCCACCACCCACCAACGTGCGGCAGCCCCCTGAAGCCATCCCCGCACTCGCCGGAGCTCGTCGTGGCTTGCATCGTCGCCGGTGAGCACCACGACCCCCTGTCCATGGGTTAGTGATGACAGGCGGGCCCCGCCTATCATCCTCTCCCTCGTTCCCGCGCCCCTCTCTTTCTCTGTCCTGCGGGCCCCGGCCGTCAGGTTTGAAATGGGGGGGCGCGCGCGCGCTGTGCGCTGGCTCGGCTGGGTCGGCCCGCTGGCTGCGCCTGCTGCCCCGCAGCTGTTCTGGCCCGGCAGGCACAGTGCCCTTTTTTCTTTTTCTTTTCTGTGGCTTTTCCAAAAATTCCACAGAATTAATTATTTAACCAAATGCAATAATTCCAACTCCTAAATTCTTGTAATAATCCCACCTATTTATGGTGGAACTTTCATTCAAATCCAACAACCTTTTCTTCATTGTAAATATTTAAATGTGATTTTAAGCATTTAAATAAACCTTTGAAAACCCATTTCTCCTATTCTGCTACTCCAAATCCAAAACTAGGAATTTTCCCCTTCTTAGTTTTCAACCTAGTATTTAATAAAAATGAGTTGACATTTTCTGAGCACTTTGGTTTTTCTGTTTTATTATTGCCTTATTTTCTCGTTATTATTTTGCGACGATAGATTGCGTTGCTGACGAAGGAGTTGGACCAGAAGACTTTGAAGACCCAGAAGACTTTGTTGAGCCAGGCAAGCAGCCCTTTGACCATGCCTATGAAACCCTTTTTATGCATTTCATATGGCACTTTAATATTGTTGCATCGGAATCATGATGAGATGGTAGCCACTTTGGTGGGTTGCCTCCATTTCCTCCTTGTTGATACTTGCATTGTGCATGACCCTACCTTCTTTTAAGGGTTATGCCAGTGGGAGTAGATAGGATGCTAAAGTAGTTGCTATGCAAAAAGGGACGGGAATGTGCATGGTGATGGAGACAAGGTATTTTCAAAGACTTTTCAAAACCCCGTCGGGTGCCACTTATGCCCGAGGGAGATAATGAGATGGGTAACCACTTGATGAGGAAGTGGTATACCGAGGCAAGTGTGTGTGTTGTTTTCAAAAGCGGATTAGATTTAAGATTTGTCGACTGTCCCAACCTTACATGCGCAACCACACTACCCTTGTGTGGGAAAGGGCATTATTGATTACCTAGGCCGATACTAGCTTGGAGCCCGCATTACTAGTGACGGGAGAGTTGTTGGCACACTCTCTCGGGACGGGGCCGTGCCAGGTAGGGCGGCCAAGAACATTTTTATGGGGCACCGGACACACCGTTGGTACCCTGTGCCAGTGGTATGTGATGAATATGGGAGCGAGGCTCCACCATTTTTGAAGTTGTGAAATGTTGGGCACAGGGGTTACTACCAATCGAGTGGACTCCATGTTAGTGTCGTCTAGGGAAATATAGTGATCGGGTGCTTACCCCGGGACTTGAGGTACCGCGGGTCATGGATGACACGGAAGCTCCCCGGATCTAGTGGGTAAAGTGTGCAATCTCTGCAGAGTGTAAAACTATTCGAATAGCCGTGTCCACGGTCAAGGGCAGTTGGGCGGTGCTGCTTAAACTATGTCCACATGGTTGCAAACCAGTGTGTGTGTTTGGATAAGTGGGAAGAGCTACTTGGGTCAAGTCCAGGGACTTGACATGACTGAGTTGGGTTGATGCCCACTCTATTTATGTTGATATCTGTAACCTGCCCTCATGGTTACTTGAATTCTCCTTTTGCATGTCTTGCAAGTTGTTGAACATGTCATTACACTCAAAACTAAATTTCCGCAAAGATTTACCTATATCATGCATTGTTGTACCTCGAACCAAAACATGGGTTGCTTGCGAGTACATTCAAAGTACTCATTGGCTTGCCACTGGTTATTTAATTGGCCAGGCATGGAAGAACAGGAGTTCGAAGAAGAGTTCTTTGAAGACGAACATGCGAACTAGGATGTTTCCCAGTCAGAATGCCTATAGGGTTAAGGCATATGGCATGGGTTCTACTTATCGACGAAGATTTCCGCTGCTTAAGTTTATTTGGTATTCAGCCCTTGTGGCTTTATCTATGTAAGACTTGACCAAAATGGTCATAATTTGTGTAAGACGATATGTATGGATGTAAGACTCTTGTTATTCAGCCTCTGTGTGTTCAGTGAGCATTGATCTCTGGGATCACTGTACACGTGCATTCGGTGATCACGACTTATGAGTCGGGCTCCCCACACCTTCATTATAGACGAAGTTCTCACTGGATGAGCCTACCGCTTTCGTAATGCATCAGATAATCGCCTAGAGCCAAATCCATGGAACACTGCTCGGCTCCGAAGATTCTACGCATAAGTTCGGCTATACTTATTTTTCATTCCTTTTTCTCCTCTTCAATTTTTTTTCTCTTTTTTATACGATTCCCAGGATGTGTTCGGATAAGCCGAACACCTGCGGGGTACACATCCTTAAATGTATATATCCCACCATCACTGGGGGCTTCTTTAACCGAAGCTTATTATTGTTCCGAGCTTGGAGCTCATAATATAAGTGTCATTTGCAGTTATACATCCTTTTTTACCATTATATGCACCTCTTTGACTTATGTTTTTGCCAAGCTGGGTTGCCTTGCTCCTGTGTTTATGCCCTACGTTCCCGATTGTTCGGCTAGGGCGTAAAGGGAGCACCTCTGCGATTGTTACAACCGGGTCCTCTGGACATGTACCCCAGATGGTTGAAGCCGAAAGCTAGCGTTGTTAAGAGAATAAGTGGTTGGCGATCAAGCGATGTATTTTTACATTATGGTAACCTGTCTAACACTGTGGGACTCCTTTTCTCCTGTCTTGCGGACCAACACCGTGGCACACATAATTATAGCATGCCAACCCAAGGAAAGGAACCCTTAACGAAACTATTTTCCTTGGAAGATGTTTCTTACATATGTAATATAACATACATTTGGAACTAAATTTTTTGTCCATTCGAGCACAATAACTGGGTTGCTTGGTTTCCGGACATAATGAATGCTTCTTTCATTTTGAACAGTATCCAGAAACTCTCCACCATTTTTCTGGGTTTGGAGGGTTAAGCCAAAGGCCTACGATGACAAAATTTTTACATGTTCGGATAAAGGTACAAGTTGATTAATACAAAACCCATTCCTTATCTATTCCATCTATAAGACTGCCTAAACTATAGTCCTCCTACGAATACTTTGCAGCTGCCATTACTTGGTCATGCACCAAATTCACTGGAATTTCTTTCCCGTCCGGTCCCTGTGGTCCCACTCGGGCCATGTGATTTGGATCTAGCTTTGTGAAGCATGTTTTCACCATGGCCAGGCTTCTCGTCCGCCTTCACGACATGCAGATGTCTTCCATAGCTCAAACCGGCCAGGCAGCTTTGAACAAGTTTGCCAAGTCCTCCATACTTTCTAGAGGGGTGTCAGAGGGCCATAATGCCTTCACCATCCTCTTCATGGCTTTCCGGGCCCGAGCATGTACCACGGACAGTTCCTTCAGCACGTCACCTTGAAATCCAGATACTTCATCTTCCGTCCGGCCAGTTAACAGACCTGCAGCAACAGAGTTGTCACATTCCGAATTATGGACTAAACATGAGCACCTAGGGTGGTTCTAAGTAAGCGAGGAAGACATACCGAACATGCCGCCTTCCAGCTTCTCATTTTCCTTCTGAGCGGCCGATAAGCAAGCCTTTAAGCTCTCTATCTCTTCGGATTGTTTGTCCTTTTCCCCCTCGTGTTCATTCTTTTCGGATGCACTCGTTGCAGCCTTTTTCATTTCCGCCAATTCGGCGGTGACAGCATTCAGCTATATCTAATTCACTTCTAGCTCCTGGGATAGCGCATAATTTTTCTCTTTGAGAACCGGCGGGTCATATCGATCCTTAAATAGGTTTACCTCACTGCTTCAAGTCACGGGGGCTACTGGCACATGACTATCAAAAATTGTGTAAACTCTTACCTGTATATCCTTCAAGAATAGCTGAGTGACTCCGGCAATTCCGTCTCGAGCGGCTCGGATATATGCATCCACCGAGCTGAGTGCGGTAAACTCTTGCTCGGAAAAGGCCGAAGTGCGCATAGCCTCCTTCAGTCGACCGTGATTCATCACGCTCTCCACTTCGGAATTCATGAGTGATATGTCATCTGTATCCTCTTGAGGAGGCGGAACTGGCATTGCATCACCCTCGTCCTAGTTGGCGAGTCCAGCACTGGATTGGCGGCCATTCGGCTAGTGGGGCGTTTTTCCACCATCTGTCGTGTGCTCCTCCTGACATTCAAGGATAAAAGGAGACTTTTATCAATCCAGACTCATGCCTAGGCATGTATTAATCAAACATACCTATTGGAAGGCTATGAGGTTTCTGCAGCACCCCCGGTCCCTTTTCATTTTGAATGACGACCTTGCGTAGGGGCCACTGAGGGAGTCCTAGATTAGGGGGTGTCCGGATGGCCGGACTATACCTTTAGCCGGACTCCTAGACTATGAAGATACAAGATTGAAGACTTCGTCCCGTGTCCGGAAGGGACTTTCCTTGGCGTGGAAGGCAAGCTTGGCGATACGGATATGTAGATCTCCTACCATTGTAACCGACTTTGTGTAACCCTAACCCTCTCCGGTGTCTATATAAACCGGAGGGTTTTAGTCCGTAGGACAACATTCAGAACAACAATCATACCATAGGCTAGCTTCTAGGGTTTAGCCTTTCCGATCTCGTGGTAGATCTACTCTTGTACTACCCATATCATCAATATTAATCAAGCAGGACGTAGGGTTTTACCTCCATCAAGAGGGCCCGAACCTAGGTAAAACTTCGTGTCCCCTGCCTCCTGTTACCATCCGGCCTACACGCACAGTTCGGGACCCCCTACCCGAGATCCGCCGGTTTTGACACCGACATTGGTGCTTTCATTGAGAGTTCCTCTGTGTCGTCACCATCTGGAAGGATGCCTCGCCCCGTCTTTGAAGATGGCACCATTGCTAAGGGAGCTTTGGCTGTCGGCCAAACCCTCCGGCTAGGTGGTTTTCTTATGACCGCCTGTTCGGCTTCTGCGCCGACGATGACGTCTCGAGCCAACGAAAACAATCTTCATATCAGCTCGGAACTCGTCGAGCAGTTAGATCCAATGGAGCTCTCCTCCATTAACAAGCTCTTGGATCGCATCGCCGCCCTAGGAGTCGCTACGAATTACGACCAGATTGGGCCTAAACCCGATCTGAGAGAGATTAACTCTCCCCAAGTCACCCATCACATTGCTGTGGTAGAGGGACAGTGCGGCGACCCTTCATCTATCTTAAGGACTAGCTACGTCCGGATTCCCGATCCCTCCAAGCCGGATACCTGCGGAGGGGAGGATATCACTCAAGACCTGAACTTAGAGTCAGGCGACAGGCTAGATTCATTGGACAACATCCAGGAATCCAAATTTTCGAGTTCGGAAATTCCTTGGCCTCTAAGCCTTAGATTGGGTGAGGCTTCGGATTTAATTCCACACACCCACCCGAACATAAGCGATCTATCCCAAATCAGGCAAGAGCCTGAAGAAACAGTACATCATTACTAGGCCAGATTCCTCCTGGTTAGGAACAGGATAAGGGACTGCCGTGAGGAAGACGCAATCTCAATCTTCTGCAATAATTGCATGGACAAGGGAATCCTTAATGCCATAAGTCGCCGTGATATTACACGCTTCGCTGACTTGGCGTCCATTGTACGAAAGTACTGTGCGATGGAAAGCACCTGGAAAACCGAAATAAAAGCCATATTGGCAACAAACCCAGTCCTGGCCGCGCCAAACATTGGCAGACCAATGCTATTGTACATTGCAGCAACACATCAGGTTGTAAGAGCAATGCTCGTCGTCGAACGAGAAACGGACGGACACAAAGTCCCCCTTCAAAATCCGGTCTATTATGTGTCCACTGTCCTCACTCCGTGCAAATCACGGTACTCGCATTATCGAAAGATTGCGTACGCGGTATTCATGGCATCCCAGAACCTACAACACTACTTTCAAGAGTGTTCAATAACAGTAGCCTCGGAAGTACCACTTAACGATATTGTAAACAACCGTGACGCAACGGGCCGGATTGCAAAATGGGCCATCGAGCTCCTCCCGTTCGACATAACTTATAAGCCACGGCGAGCCATCAAGTCGCAAGTTTTGGCTAACTTTGTCGTAGAATGGACGGAGGCCGAACTCCCTAAAGAGTACGGCACATATTCAAATTGGATCATGCATTTCGATGGCTCCAAGATGTTGGCCGGACTAGGGGCTGGCGTCGTTTTGACGTCCCCCACAGGAGACACAGTTCAATACGTACTCCAGATTATGTACACAGACTCCAACAATGCAGCCGAATATGAGGCCCTTTTACATGGTCTCCGGATGGCAGTATCCATGGGCATTCAACGCCTAGAGGTGCGCGGGGACTCGAACCTCGCAATATCCCAAATAAATGGAGACTTCGATGCCAAGGATCCAAAAATGGCAGCTTACCGCAACGCCGTCCTAAAAATGTCAGTCGGTTCGAAGAGCTTGAATTTCACCATATAGCCCGAGAAAATAACCAGACGGAAGATGTCCTGGCACGCATCGGCGCAAAACGCGATGTAGTCCCCCCCAACATTTTCTTGGAAAGGTTGTTCAAGCCATACGTAGTATGGGAAGTGGAGCTGAACAATAACAGCCTGGACCCAACCACACTGCCCGACACCGAACATTCTGACACAATCGGAGGCTCTGCCAATGAAATAACACCTTCAGCCCATGTAATAATGGCCGTCATCGCCCCGTGGACAGAACCATTCCTCGCCTACCTTACTAGGGAGGAGCTCCCCGAGGACCAAAATGAGGCACGCTGCATAGTGCGGCAATCCAAAACCTACAAAGTCCACGAGGGAGAGCTTTATAAGAAAAGCACTACCGGAGTCCTTCAAAGGTGCATCTCCGAAGAGGAAGGGCGGAACCTCCTGGCTGAAATTCATGTTGGACTCGGCGGTCATCACGCTGCAGCTCGGTCCCTTGTAAGCAAGGCCTTCCGTACAAGCTTTTATTAGCCGACGGCCCGGGCAGACGCCCAGGACTTAGTCCAACGATGCGTCGGCTGCCAGCTCTTTGCAAACCAAAGCCATATGCCACCCACCGCCCTCCAAACTATCCCCATCACTTGGCCCTTCACGGTCTGGGGGCTTGACATGGTTGGACCCCTTAAAGGCGGAACCCACACGCAAAAATACTTACTGGTCATGGTGGATAAGTTCACCAAATGGATAGAAGCCAAGCCTGTTAAGACGGCCGAATCCGGACCGGTGATAGACTTTATATCCGGGGTTGTACACCGTTACGGCGTCCCCCAATGCATCATCACTGATAACGGCACGAACTTTACGGACGACGAGGTAAAACTCTGGTGCAAAAACATGGGCATCAATCTCGATTATGCTTCCGTCTATCACCCACAAACTAACGGCCAGGTCGAACGTGCAAATGGTCTTATCATGAGCTGCATCAAACCCAGATTAGTGCGGTCCCTCAAGGAATCTAACACGCACTGGGTAGAGGAGCTCGACTCCATACTCTTGTGGCTGCGGACCACGCTGAATCGCACCACCGAATACACACCATTCTTTATGGTGTACGGCGCAGAGGCAGTTTTGCCTTGCGACATAATTCATGACTCACCTCAAGTGCGCATGTACGAAGAAAGAGAAGCCGAGCTCGATCGGCAGGACAGTTTGGACGCATTGGAGGAGGAGCGTGACGTGGCAAAAGCCCGTTCCGCATTCTATCAACAGCAGGATAGAAGATACCAAAGCAGAGAAGTACGGGCCAAAAAATACAACGTTGGCGAACTAGTTCTATGCCTGCCGGACAAGAAAAAGGACAAACTCAAGCCCAAGAGGGAAGGTCCCTTCATAATTGACCAAGTCCTGACCGGTGGAGCGTACCGCCTGCGAGATGCATTGGATAACCGACTTGAGCCGAACCCATGGAACGCAGCCCGTCTCCGAAGATTCTATGCCTAGTGCTAGACCCTGTGTTCGTCTCCTTCCTCTGTCCATTTTTTATATACTGTCTGTCTTACATTTCTCTCCTTCTCCCCTTCCTTTCTCTTATAGCCTTTAAAGGCTCATCAAATGACGTGCTATTCACACTCATTAAACCTGGGGGCTTCTTTTAACAGAAGCTTATTTATACGGGCTTCATGCCCAACACATGTGTTACACTTCCACATGTACCTTTTATTTCACCATTATATGCATCGATATGACTTAAGTTTTGGCCAAGCTGGGTTGCCTGGATCCTGTGCTTACCCCTACGTTCCCGATTATTCGGCTAGGCGGTAAAGGGAGCACCTCTGCAATTGTTACTGCCGGATCAGCCGGATGTGTACCTCAGACTGGGTGAAGCCGAAAGCTAGCGTTCTTAAGGGAATATTCGGTCGGTGACCTAAAAGATGATCTTTTCACTTATTTATTTATGCGCCCCTAGATGCTTTTTCCCGCGTCTTTTTCGCAGAATGGGCATGCACTTTAGGGCATGCCTCCCAGGGAAAGGAACCCCTAACGGAACTATTCTCCCTGGAAGATGTTTCTTACTAACCATGTAATATAACATAACTAGTCGAGCACTTGTCTGTTCATGCACTAATGACCCCTACGCCTGGTCTCCATGCATTCCCCGGTTCTTATATAACCGCATGGGAATTCGGACACACTCCGGACCGTCAGGTCCCGAGGTTGAAGCGAAAAGGTCGGCCATGACAAACGATCTACAATCCGGCTAGAAGGCATTATAAATGTCAATTAAATTACATAGTCATTCTGACTGATTGTATTCCTCTTCAATACCATCTAGCAGGCTGTCTAATTTGCAGTCCTGCTGGGAATACTTTGCGGCCAATTCTAATTGGCCGTATACTAAGCTTATAGGGATCTCCTTCCCATCAGGCCCCACAGGACCGACCTCGGCCATGTGGTTGAGGTCAGCCTTTGTGTACCGCGTCTTCACCATGGCCCAGGCCTCCCTAGCGCCTTGATGGCAGGCCGATATCTTCCACAATCGGAAGCGCCGCCGTGCTCCCTTTAGCTTCTCCGCAAGCTCTCCAAGACCTTCGGGCATGGAGATGGATGGCCACAAGGCCTGTGCGATGCCTTGCATCGCCTGCCGAACTCGCTCGAGCAGTTGCGAGAGCTCGGGAAGAAGGTCACCCGTAGAACCGGGCATCTCCTTTGCAGGACGACCTGTTAGCACACCTATAGACATTACTCTGTTAGTCGACTTCCCCGCCGAACTTTTCTTCAAAGGTTCGTTCAAGCACTTACTAAATATGCCGCGCCGAAGACGATGATTCTCCTTCACGGAGTCTGACAGCTGGGCACGGACATCTTTCAGGTCGACGCCCAGCTTGGTGTTGGCATCTTGGAGATCGTTCTTCTCCCGCCTCACCTTTGTCTGCACCTTCTCACCAGCCTTCAGCTGGCGTAGGAGATGTTGCCTTCCCGGATGCAATCCGGCGCCATCTGCAATTTCATTTGTCAGATTCGCACCCATGTTGTGCTTCACAAAATACTTATCTTTCAAAGTGTATATTACTAGAGGGGGTCTCCTTGGGCTCCCCTGCCGCGGCTAGTGCAGCCTCAAGTTGGGCTTTGCACTCTTCCAGCTCCTGGGACAGTAGGGAATTCTTTTCTGTAAGAACCTACATAACAAATGATCCTTAAATCGGTTATTCTAACTATTTTAAGTCCCGGGGGCTACTGGTATATATATATAATTACCAAAATTTTCTTACCCGTGTGTCTTCTACATATTGCTCCGTGGCTCTGGCTAGACTATTTTGAGCGGCACGGAAGTACGCATCTCCCGAATTGAAGGCATCTAATTCCTCTTGGGAGAAACAAGCGTCGCGAAGAATTGTCTGGCGATGCCTGTGGTTCATGACACTCTCCACCTCAGAGTTGGTGGCAGACAACCTGTCCACATCCTCCGTCGGAGGAGCGTCCGGTGCGCGCCTTGTGTTCGCCTCCACCTCCGGACCAGGCTTTGGAGCCTGGCTGGTGGAGGCGCGATTGGCAGCCTCTCCGGATATAGTCCGGTGAGGTCTCTTTGTCCTGAAGAGAGCACGAGTGTTAATATGCCTTGAAGGTATAATACCTGGGATAAGGGGGCGCGCCATACCTTTGCGCTGACGCCTCGGTCCGGACTGCACCTATTTTCTGCCCACGGGCCCTGCGGCCCCTTGTTGGCTTGTCGCCACAGGTTCGGCCTCCCGTCCCAAAAACCTCCCCTGCAAAGCTCGGTTGTAATCAGGAAACTGAAAACACGAAAGGGCGTACCCCTATTCGGGGTACTGGGACTTCGATCTCAGTTACCTGGGAGGCCGGGATTAGCCCTGGGTAATCGGTCGTAATGGCCACCAAGGCATTCTCCTTGCTCAATTGATGGAACACTCCATCAATCAGCTCCACAGATAACTCCGGATCCTCTTGAGAGGCCGGGTCGAGGGACCGTCCTGGGTCCTCGAGTTGTGGAGGAGGGCTGTTTATTTCTTTAACAACCTGGCGCAGTTCCTGCGTTGAAGTCGTTAGACTGAATATTTAACAAAGGGAATATAAAACGGTTGGGCAAGTAAATGTGACCACTTACCCAGCTTGGGGGATTGTACATAGAAAATCCACCCTGTGGGTTGACACGGAGAAATTCCTCCTCTTCTCCCTTGTACAAAGCGGACAAGGTCTTTGTTAAAGCCGCAGCCGAATCCGGTCCCTTACGGCCGTAACGGGTGGCGTCATCCTCCCTGTTGAAGTCCCACATGGGGTGGCCTCTATACTGTAGCGGCTGCACCCCTCGCATGATGCATGCGGCCATGACCCCGATCATGGTCAGTCTAGAATGAGCTAACAATCTTATCCGGCCCATCAGGTAAAGGACGTCCTTGTCACTTTCCCTGTGAGGGCTCCATGGATGCCAACTTAGGCGTTTCTTTAGTGGAGCACTGTCGAACTCAGGGAGGCCGGTCCGGACAGGATCCGGTAACGGGACGTCCTCTATGTAAAACCATTCCGAAGGCCATTCCTTGGACGCCTTCTTTGGGGTTCCGGATAGATATCCGGTCCCAGCGATGCGCCACACTTCGGCTCCGCCCACTTGTTATATTGACCCCTTCTGAGAACGGGGCACAAGGCAGAATAGCTCTTTCCACAGCCCAAAATGAGCCTCAACACCCAAAAACAGCTCGCATAAGGCTACGAAGCCTGCGATATGCAATACGGAGGCAGACGTGAGATTGTGTAGCTAGAGGCCATAGAACTCCAGGAGCCCCCAGAGAAACGGATGGATTGGAAATCCGAGCCCTCTTATTAAATAAGGGACAAGTCATACCCGCTCTCCTTTGGAGGGATTAGGGGCACTCTCCGCTTGCTCTCCGCCATTATAGATGGCAAGACCGGCTCGAACCGGGACCATATAGGCCGGGGGGAGAAATCCCTTGGTCTGGAGCGTCACTAGCTCGCTATGCAGGATGGAGCACCTCTCCCAATATCCAGGCTGAGGGCTGGAAGGGCGGAAGGAGGAGTTGCGACGGCTGGCCATGGTGGAATGGACCTTTGTCGGATGCGCTCCGATGAACACTCGCGAAGGGGAGAAGGTGTGGTTTGGATCTAAATCCTCGTCCCCTTAAATGGGTGGCTCATTTACGCGGCTAGGGGTGTGGATGTAAAAACACTCAGACTTTTCATATTCGTTTGAAACGTGGGAGACGGCCATTATTGGGCATAGAAGCCAAGGAGCACAACATTTACAAGAAACCGAACTTTATTCAACAGGTACATGGAATTTGGAGGAGAACCCGCCTTGCAATGCCGAAGACAATCTGCGCGCTGGACTCATCGTCATTGAAGCCTGGTTCGGGGGCTACTGAGGGAGTCCTGGATTAGGGGGTGTCCAGATGACTCGACTATACCTTCAGCCGGACTCCTGGACTATGAAGATACAAGATTGAAGACTTCGTCCCGTGTCCGGAAGGGACTTTCCTTGGTGTGGAAGGCAAGCTTGGCGATACGGATATGTAGATCTCCTACCATTGTAACCGACTTTGTGTAACCCTAACCCTCTTCGGTGTCTATATAAACCGGAGGGTTTTAGTCCATAGGACAACATTCAGAACAACAATCATACCATAGGCTAGCTTCTAGGGTTTAGCCTTTCCGATCTCGTGGTAGATCTACTCTTGTATTACCCATATCATCAATATTAATCAAGCAGGATGTAGGGTTTTACCTCCATCAAGAGGGCCCGAACCTGGGTAAAACTTCGTGTCCCCTGCCTCCTGTTACCATCCGGCCTAGACGCACAGTTCGGGACCCCCTACCCGAGATCTGCCGGTTTTGACACCGACAGCCACCCTTGGGGAGGTACGGTTTGCCGAGCGCCGATCCTATTAAAATCCGATCAATATAATGGATAAAAATGCAGATAGGGATTTCCATTTAAGAGCCCTCCGAATACTTACAACACAGAAGGGATAGAGGCGGGGGTAGTCGGTGGTTATAACCACTTCCGAGCTGTCAAGGCCCGCTTGATAAAATACCCCATCATCGAACTCTGTCTATATGTCCGGATCCTCGCAAAAGCTAGGATCTCTATCGCGATTATGATCCTCTGGCTGTGGAGTGGGATAGTGGACGTCCTCGGTCATTTTCCTCCATGACTGTTTATGGCACCAAAGGGAAAAATTGATTAGTATCTATGGCAGCAATAAAATAACACAAATGGTCGAAATCTTACCCATTCAATGGGGTTGTACATGGAATAGCCTTCCCGGCAGTTTAAGCGGAGGAACTCTTCTTTCTCGCCCTTATACAGATCGGCCAAAATGGTGGCCAGTTCGGCTAGGGTATCCGCACCCTTTCGTCTATAATGGGACGCGTCATCTTCTCCATTGTAACACCATAAGGGAGTTACTCTGCATTGGAGAGGCTGGACACACCTCTTTATTGCAATAGCCATGACCTCAATTATCGAGAGCTCGGTATGGGCTAGCAGCCTGACCTTGCTAACCAACCTCTTTATTTCCACGCTGTCCTCTTCCTTGGGACTTCGGGGACGCCAGTTAAGGCGCTTCTTTAAAGGAGCACTAGAAAATTCAGGAAGGTCGCGTCGAACTGGGTCGAACAGTGGGACGTCTTCCATGTAGAACCACTCCGAAGACCACTGTGGGCATACCTCTTTGGGAGTCCCTATGGGATATCCGGATCCGGCTATACGCCATACTTTGGCACCACCCACTTCAAAGATAGAGCCTCCTCGATGGCGGGGGACGAGGCAAAAGAACTTCCTCCATAGTTCAAAATGGGGCTCGATGCCTAAGAATAGTTCGTAGAGGGCAATGAAGCCTGAGATGTGCAGGATTGAACCTGGAGTGAGGTTATGCAGCTGGGCGCCATAAAATTCCAATAGCCCCTTGAGGAAGGGATGGATTGGAAATCCTAGGCCCGCAACAGGAATGGGACGAAGCACACCCTTTCCTCCTTATTGGGTTGGGAAGCTCTCAGCCATCACATCGTTGCCGATTGAGGCCAATCCCGCTCGAACAGGGACTAGATCTGCGAGGGGGAGATAACCCTACATCTGGAGTCGACTCAGCTAAAGATGAGGAATGGAGCAACTCTGCCAATGACCCTCTTGAGGGCCATGGGGGCACGAAGAGGAGCCTGGGGCACTGGCCATGTTGGAAGGCTTTGTTCATGGCTAAACTTGGTAGTTTTCCTTTTACGCTATGTGGGGTGGCATTTAGGGATCGACATCTCCTTATATAGATGCCATCCGAGCGTGGTGAGGGGCTTATTTGCAAAAAACCATGGACCGTTCGTATTCACCCGACGCATGGAAATCAAAGCGACAACAGGGAGGTACCATAAAAGATAGAAATATCGAGGTCACAGCCAGAATGACATTGATCGGAAGTATAATGAAGAACCCGCCTTGCAAAAGCCAAAGACATAAGCTGGATACTGCTACCTCTTGAGCTTGCGTTGGTTTTCCCTTGAAGAGGAAACGGTGATGCAGCAAAGCAGCGCAAGTATTTCCCTCAGTTTTTGAGAACCAAGGTATCAATCCAGTAGGAGACCACGCGCAAGTCACCTCGTACCTACACAAACAAATAAGAGCCTCGCAACCAACACGATAAAGGGGTTTTCAATCCCATCACAGCCACTTGCAAGAGTGAGATCTGATAGAGATGATAATAGTAAGATAAATATTTTTGGTATTTTTATGATATAGATTGAAAGTAAAGATTGCAAAACAAAATAGATTGGAAACTTGTATGATGGAAAATAGACCCGGGGGCCTGTGACTCCCCCGATTCAATCGTACACTAATCATACACGCAAACGTGTACGATCAAGATCAGGGACTCACGAGAAGATATCACAACACAACTCTACAAATAAAATAAGTCATACAAGCATCATATTACAAGCCAGGGGCCTCGAGGGCTCGAATACAAGAGCTCGATCATAGACGAGTCAGCGGAAACAACAATATCTGAGTACAAACATAAGTAAACAAGTTTACCTTAAGAAGGCTAGCACAAACTGGGATACAGACCGAAAGTGGCGCAGGCCTCCTGCCTGGGATCCTCCTATACTACTCCTGGTCGTCGTCAGCGGGCTGCACGTAGTAGTAGGCACCTCCAATGTAGTAGGAGTCGTCGTCGACGGTGGTGTCTGGCTCCTGGGCCCCAACGTCTGGTCACAACCAATGAGTACAGGAAGGGGGAAAAGGGCGAACAAAGCAACCATGAGTACTCATCCAAAGTACTCGAAAGCAAGGAGCTACACTACATATGTATGCATTGGTATCAAATGGAAAAGAGGTATCATATGTGGACTAAACTGCAGAATGCCGGAATAAGAGGGGGTTAGCTAGTGCTATCGAAGGCTACGCTTCTGGTCACCTCCATCTTACAACATGTAAAAGAGAGTAGATGGTAAGTTCACCAAGTAGCATCGTGTAGCATAATCCTACCCGGCGATCCTCCCCTCGTCGCCCTTTGAGAGAGTGATCACCGGTTGTATCTGGCACTTGGAAGGGTGTGTTTTATTAAGTATCCGGTTTTAGTTGTCATAAGGTCAAGGTACGACTCCAAGTCATCCTGTTACCGAAGATCACGACTATTCGAATAGATTAACTTCCCTGCAGGGGTGCACCACATTTCCCAACACGCTCGTTCCCCTTTGTCCGGACACACTTTCCTGGGTCATGCCCGGCCTCGGAAGATCAACACGTCGCAGCCCTACCTAGGCACAACGGAGAGGTCAGCATGCCGGTCTAAATCCTATGGCGCAGGGGTCTGGGCCCATCGCCCATTGCACACCTGCACGTTGCGAATGCGGCCATGAATAGACCTAGCCTCCCTTATACAAGAGCAGGCGTTCCATTCCAATCTGGCGCACGCCGCTCAATCGCTGACGTCAAGAAGGTTGGCGTCGAGTGCCCATAAATGTTCCCGGGTAGTTGGTTAGTGCGTATAGGCCAGTAGCTAGACTCAAATCAAATACCTAGATCTCGTTAAGAGTGTTATTTTGAAGTAACCGTGAACGCCGACCAGGACCAGGCCCACCTCTCACCTAGGTGGTCTCCGCCTGCCCTGTCGCTCCGCCTCAAAGGAATAGTCGGGGCCATCGGGAACCTAGGCCCACCACTACCTGGGTGGAACCACCTACCCCTCCAGCCCCCAACATCGGAATCACTTGCAGCAACTCAACGAGCTGACCCGACTTTAGTCATAACATGTATAGTATGTATATATGGATGTATTTACCCGTGATCACCTCCCAAGTGATCACGACCCGATAGTATAGCATGGCAGACTAACAAGAATATAGGGCCACTGATGATAATCTAGCATCCTATACTAAGCATTTAGGATTGCAGGTAAGGTATCAACAATTGTAGCAACAATGACAGGCTATGCATCAGAATAGGATTAGTGGAAAGCAGTAACATGCTACACTACTCTAATGCAAGCAGTATAGAGGAGAATAGGCGATATCTCATGATCAAGGGGGGTGGCTTGCCTAGTTGTACTGGGTAGCAGCGGCATCGGTCTCGGTGTCTAGCAAGAGGAGAGGGGGAAGAAACAATAAATATTAACCAAACAGATGCATAGCGATGCATGACATGACAAGTATTGGTGCTAGGAGTGCCCTAACGCGGTATGAGGTGGTACCGGTGAAGGGGGGAAACATCCGGGAAAATATCCCCGGCGTTTCGCATTTTCGGACAGATGAATCGAAGGGGGAAAGTTTCGTGTTCTCTATGCTAGGGATGCGTGGTGAACGAACGAGCTGCGTATCCGGATTTGTCTCGTCGTTCTGAGCAACTTTCATGTACAAAGTTTTTCCATCTGAGCTACGGTTTATTTTATATTGATTTTAAAAGATTTAAATCAATTTTAGCATTTATTTAATTAATTTAATTCAAAATTATCTAGAACAGTGCAAGCTGACGTCAGCATGACGTCAGCAGTCAACAGAGGAGTTGACTGGTCAACTGACGTGTGGGTCCCGTTTGTCATTGACTGTTTAATATAATTAGGGTTTAATTAAACTAACTAGTTAATTAGATTAATTAAACAAGATTAATTAACTTAATTAATTCATTAATTTAATTATTAATCATTTATTTATTTATATATTTATTTATTAATTCTTTTTTTCATTTTCATTCTCAGGGGGTGGGCCCCGTTTGTCATTGGCCCAGAGGCCAAACAAGCGCGGTGCACTGGGCTCGGGTTAACGGGGGTGGAGCGGAGCCACAGGGCTCACGGGTGCGAGCACCGGCGGCGACGTGAGCAGGGCTGGGGCAAGGGGGTCCGGCCAGGCGGACGCGACGGTGTGGTGCGGTCGCAGCAGAGGGCGAGGGGACGCACCCGGGCGCTAGCGTGGGCGCGTGCCCGAGGCCAACCGTGGGGGGCACGACAAGGCCGAAGTGGTACAACGCGAAGGAGGCGGTGGCGCTGCGGGACCGCCCGGCGAAGCAGCGGCGGAATGACGCGGAGCGAGCATAGGCGAAGCGGGTGGGGAGCGGCGCGGCGCGCGGGCGGCCGTTGCTGGACGCGGGGAGCAAGGGGTGGCAGCTGGGGCGCGGCAGCGGTCGCGCACGCGGTGGCGAACGACGGCGGCCTAAGGCAGCAGCAACAGCCACGCAGTAGCAGCAGGAGGTGGAGGCCAGGGGCGATGGTGTGCGTGCATGGGGGGGCGCATCGAGGGAGGCGCGGACGGCGTGGGGACAGGGGAGGACGAGGCCTCGCCGCGGGAGCATAGGGTCAAGGCAGTGGGGTGCGGGCAGGAGACGGTGACGACGGCGACGTGGTGCCGAGGTGCAGCGGCGCGGCAGCTCCGGCGAGGTGCTGAGGAGGACGACGAGGTGGCCGTGGCGGTGGCGTTTCGGGCGGCGACGGCGGAACGATCCAGAGGCGGGGGGGGCGTTGCGACGAGGTGGGCTTCAGGGAGGAGGATGAGACGTGCGGCAAGGTGCGGCACTGGGGTGGGCGCCGGAGTCCGGGCGCGGGGCGGCGCGCGCTGGTCCAGGGCGGCGGTCTCCTCCCGATCCAATCGGGAGAGAGAGGGGAGGGAGATATTTTGGGGGAGGAGTGGGGTGTGTCGGTGAGTAGTGCAGGAGTGGGGGAGGATATGGGGTGCGGGGTGGGCCAGCCTGGTGGGGTGGCCGACTAAGCTGGCTGGGTCAAGGCCCACTGGGGGGTTTCTTTTCTCTTTTCTTCTGTTTGTTTGTTTCTTTCTATTTTGTAATTTGTTTTCCTTTTATTTATGTTATTTTCTATTTTAAATCATTTTAAATTATTTTTGTAGTTTATAAAAATTTGTTTAATACACCATAATTACATATGCAAAATATGGCACCTCCGGAACATTTTTGTTTTAAATTTTGAAAAACTTTTATTGTTGACATTACTTTGAATTTGAATTTTTAAACGGTTTCGATCCAACGCAAAATTATCAATAGTAACCGTGGTGATGTGGCACCATTAGCGTGGGATTACTGTAGCTTAATTACCCTGGCATTACAAAACTCCTCCACTATAAGAAATCTCGTCCCGAGATTTAGGAGGTAGATGGAAATAGTGCGGGGTATTCATCACGCAGGGGGTCCTCGCGCTCCCAAGTGGCTTCATCTTCAGAGGGATGTGACCACTGGACCTTGAGGAATTTTATCGCCTTCTGACGTGTGCGGCGTTCAGCTTGGTCGAGAATGCGTATCGGATGAACTTTATAGGAGAGGTCCTGTTGCAATTCGAGCACTTCATGATCCACTGCTCGGATTGGATCCTTGAAGCAACGGCGGAGCTGTGACACATGGAACACATCATGAACCTGAGAAAGGTTCGGTGGAAGCTCCAGATGATAAGCCACTTTTCCACGCCTTTCGAGAATAGTGAAGGGACCGATATAGCGCGGAGCTAGCTTGCCCTTGATCCTGAAGCGGTGAGCATTCTTCATTGGTGTAACTTGAAGATAAGCCTTTTTGCCAGGTTGATAGACCATGTCTTTGTGATGACGGTCATACTGACTTTTCTAACGTTACTGAGCAGTCTTGAGATTCTCGCGAATAATGCGGACTTGTTCTTCGGCCTGTTGGATAATATCTGGAGCGAAGAGTGGGCGTTCCCCAGTTTCTGACCAGTTCAGAGGGGTTCGACACTTTTGTCCATATAACACTTCGAAGGGGGACATCTTCAATATAGCTTGATAGCTATTATTATAAGAGAACTCGGCATATGGAAGAGATTCCTCCCATTTCTTGCCAAAGGAAATTACACAAGCTCGAAGCATGTCTTCGAGAACTTGGTTGACACGTTCAACCTGCCCTTGCGACTGAGGATGAAACGCAATACTGAACGACATATGAGTTCCCATAGCTTCTTGGAAACTTGCCCAAAATCTTGAAGTGAACAAGCTGCCACGGTCTGAACTGATAACCAGTGGAATACCATGAAGTGAAACAATTATGGACATGTAGAGAGTTACAAGTTGACTAGCAGTGATTGTTTCTTTGACCGCCAGAAAGTGTGCAACTTTAGAAAGCCGGTCAATGACGACAAGAATAGCATCATTACCTTCCTGCGATTTGGGATATCCAGTGACGAAGTTCATTTCAACATGGTCCCATTTCCATTCAGGAATAGAGATAGGTTGCAGAGTTCCAGCAGGCCTTTGATGTTCAGCTTTGATACGACGACAAACGTCACACTAAGCAACATAACGAGCAATGTCTTGCTTCATATTAGACCACCAAAATCTCTGACGAATATCCTGATACATCTTTGTACTACCAGGATGGATAGATAGAGGCATATCATGAGCTTCTTTCATAACCTTTTTAGTCTGATCTAGGTTTTTCCTCGAACAAGGTACCACTAAGTGGCCTTTGAAGTACAAGACGCCATCATCGGCGATAGTGAAGAATGATGGCTTTCCTTCTGCTAGATGGCGTTTAATCTTCTGGACTTCAGAGTCATAACCTTGAATAGTCTTTATACCATCAACGAGATCTGGTATGACAGCCAGGGTATTTAGAGAACCCTTAGTAACAACACAAAGATTCATCTTTTGAAACTCTAGGGAGGGGGAGCGAGAGCACCAGGAGGAACAATATGAAGGTTCAGCTTTCTAAATTATTCGACAAGCGAGGGCTGAACTTTGTGAACCTGGCGGTGGTTGTAGTAAGACTTGGGGCTCAAGGCATCAGCCATTACATTAGCCTTGCCTGGCGTATAGGATATACCCACGTCAAAGTCTGCAACAGTCTCCATCCATCTCTGCTGATGGAGGTTCAGATCTGGCTGAGTAAATAGATACTTCAGACTTTGGTGGTCGATGAAGATCTCGCAACGATTACTGAGAAGGTAATGTCGCCACTTCTTTAGTGCACGAATGACAGCAGCAAGCTCGAGGTCGTGAACTGGGTAGTTTTCTTCATGAGGGCGCAGTTGACGAGAGGCATAAGCAATCACTCTGCGCTCTTGCATTAGGACACAGCCTAATCCTTGACGGGAAGCCTCGCAGTAAATGATGAAGGCCTTCTTAGTATCAGGTGGAGCAAGCACTAGGGCAGAAGTCAACTTGTCTTTGAGCGCCTGGAAACTTTCCTGACACTTGTCTGTCCATTGGAACTTGACGCCCTTATGCAACAGATTAGTCAGAGGCCTAGCGATCTTGGAGAAGTTCTCGATGAATCGACGGCAATAGCTGGCGAGACCGAGAAAACTTCGGTCTTCTTGACATTCTTCGGAGGAGTCCAATCGAGAATAGCCTGGACTCGTTCAGGGTTGATAGCAATACAATCCTTGGATATGACATGCCCAAGATAGGTTACTTTGGGGAGCCATAATTCACACTTGGAATACTTAGCATAGAGTTGATGCTCTCGAGGCTTTTCCAGCACAAGACCAAGATGTTCAACATGTTCTTCTTCGTTCTTGGAAAATACAAGGATATCATCCAGATAAACCACGATGAACTTGTCAAGATAATCCTTGAATATATAGTTCATCAGACGAGAGAAGGTGGCGGGAGCATTCGATAAGCCGAATGACATGACGGTGTACTCGTATGATCCATACCGAGTCACGAAGGCGGTCTTTGGGATATCCTTTTCACGAACACGGATCTGGTGGTAACTCAACCTCAAGTCGAGTTTGGAGAACACTGATGAACCAGCCAGTTGATCATAAAGATCGTTGATCCGAGGGAGAGGATATTTGTTCTGAATAGTGGCTTGGTTAATAGGACGATAGTCTTGGAGTAATCGGTTCGTCCCATCCTTCTTCTTAACAAAGAGAGAAGGTGCTCCCCAAGGAGAGAAACTAGGGCAAATGAAACCTTTGCTAAGAGATTTGTTGATTTCCTCCTTAAGCTCAATGAGTTCATGTGGCGGCATCTTGTAGGGTTGTTTGGCTATAGGAGTGGTGCCTAGTTTCAAGTCGATGATGAATTTGATAGCTCTAGCAGGGGGAATCCCTGGAAGTTCTTCCGGAAAGACGTCTTGGAATTCATGAACAACGGGAATGTTTTCAATGCCCTTGAGTGGTGCAGCGTTCAATGCATTCAAGGCATAAAGTCGTGCCTCGACATTCTGAACTAGACGAGCATTGTAGCTTATTATTTCATCGGAAGGGTGTAGCAGATGGATGGTCTTAGTGGTGCAAACTATAGAAGCAGTATGCGCTTTCAACCAATCCATTCACAGAATGAGGTCAATGCTACAAGACTTCAGTACGATGGGAGAGACAAGGAATTCCAGTCCTTCAATTTCAATGGGAACGTCGTGACTAACCATAGAGGTTTGACATTGGCCCGTAGGAGTGTGTACCACTATCGCAGTGTTCATCTCTTCGTATTTAATGCCATGCATGAATGCAAACTCAACTGATATGAATGAATGCGATGCTCCTGTATCAAATAAAATGGATGTTGGTACAGAATTTACGAGGAGTGTACCCATCACAGTAGCAGGATGGTCTAGAACTTCAGTCAGATCAACGTGGTTGGCATGAACACGACCATAAGACTTGGCATTATTGTTGCGAGGCTGGTTGCCTCCATGGCCAGCTGCAGGGAGGGCCAGTTGATTCTGGTTCTGGTTGCATTCCCTAGCACAGTGTCCTGGTTGACCACACCTGAAGCACAAACCATTATTGGGAGTGGGAACAGGAGCTCGGGGTGGGGGAGCTGGAAGTGTTGGCTGCCTAGTTGGTGGGGGAGGCAGACACGGTGCAGCATAGGACTGCCTTGGGGCAGGTGCAGTTGGCTGGTACATGCTGTTGGGAATCCATATCCTACGCTTTTGCGAGGACGGGCCCAAAGATGAGCCTGTGTCACGGTTGCGCCTGTGAGAGCTCTGGTGTTCCTGCAGACCAGTTTCGACATTGATGGTCTTGTTCACTAAGGTGGCGAAATCAGCAAAGTCATGCACTAGAAGTGCGAGCTTGATGTTAGCTTGAAGGCCATCACGGAACTTCTCCTGTCTGCATGCATCAGTTGCAATGTCTTCTTCAGCATAGCGGGACAAATCCAGAAACTCCCGCTGATAAGCTTCCACACTTTTGTTGCCCTAGGTGATGTTGCAGAACTCGCGCTTCTTCCGGTCCATGACTCTCTGAGGAAAGAAGCGGGCACGGAAAGCAGCTTGCAAGTCTGGCTAGGTGATGATTGTTCCAACTGGCAGAGTACGCCTGTGACTGTCCCACCATTGAGCAGCGGGTCCCTTCAAGAAGAAGGAAGTAAAGGTGACATAGCTGGCAGGGGCTACATCAGCAGACTCCATCTCATAGGTGATGTCACGGAGCCAGTCATCAGCATCCAGAGGCTGATTTGAGTTGCAATACACATTTGGGTTGAGACGCATGAAATCCTGTAGAGTCACTTGGGCTGGCTGCTGGTTCATATTGGTGCAGGGAAACTGAGCCATAATATTCTCCATGAACTGGCGATTCAGTTCAAACTGTTGCATCGTCCCAGCCATGTACTCAGGCGGTGGTGGGGGATGGCCACCACGACCACGACCACCTGGTCTAACCATCCTGCTAAAATATAACAGGGGCAGCTCAGCATTGATAAATTTGCAAAGTCAAGCATCATTCATGATGAAAATGCATAATGAAAGGAACACGATAGATACTACATAGTAGTTGGCATATCTTACAAAAGAGATCATGCATAGAGTTCGGTACACAGAGTTCAGTACATAGGCTAAGAACATCATAGGCGGCACGCAGGCTCGCGGTGAATGCATCTAACACTAACAAGAAAGCCTACATCAGTCCCAGGAGGAACTGTGGAGGTAGGTGTAGCCTGACAGCTGGTAGTGACACGACGGGAAGTCCTCCACGTGAGTAGCTTGGGGTCCATGGATACTCTGGTGCGGAACCCGACGCGCAGGTGGCAGAAGAGGAGCAAGTTCGGGAGAGTAGCCTCCCACATCCGGCCAGCCGACACCCTGGGGCATCATGGTCCTGGCAGGGTAGATCACAGAACGCGACAGATCACCAGATCGGACAGAGGGGTGCAACAGTGTCAGAGCACGGTACAAGTGCTGACGGGTAGTGTACAACTCGTGGCGAAGAGCTCGGTTAGCTCTATCCAACCCATCAGCATGCAGAACCAGGTTTTGATGGTAGAAGGGCTCTCGGGTGACGGTGGAGTAGGCAGCAATGTAGTATCCCTACGCACCAACATCTGATGCGATAGCAATGTGCCTGAAAGGTGAGGTGTCCAACTCCTGATACTCTCCACGAAGACGTGTCAGAGCAGCATAAACAGCATCGTGGACCGCCATGTTGATAGTCACTCCAACACCATGAGCAGTGTGCAACACGGTAGTGGAGTCATACTCCCGAGAGTAGAGGTGAACGATGGCACGGTACTGCTCCTGGTTAAAGACCTGATACTCCTCATAGACGGTGTACTCAGGGTGCCAGCGATAACCCAGATAGGCCATCATCTCAACCAACACAGCAGGTGATCCTGAGGCACCAATAGCCATATTCCTTTGCAATAGGGAAAAATTGGCTTTTCACAAAACCTGTTAACCATACAACCTCCACCAGCCATATATGCATGTAGTGATAGCTTTATTATGTTCATTACTCTCTTGTGTTACATTGCCAGCATATTCCATGTGCTGACCCGTTTTCGGATTGCAACGTATTATGTTGCAGACTTTTCAGACGACGAGTAAGGTGCCTTAGGTCATGGTATTTCACTTAGTGATGCTGTTGGAGTTGATGGACTCACTTTATCTTCCAAGCCTTCCGCTGTTATCGTATTAGATGGCCTGAAGCCATATTTATTGTAATAAGTTCTCTTTTGGACATTCGATGTAATAAATGTGTGATTGCTACTCTGTTATAAATCGTCAAGTACTGTGTGTGTCAGCATTACCGATCCAGGGATGACACTGATGCACAGAGATCAGACTGTTTGAGGTTTGGTCGCTACAAGATGGTATCAGATCACACGCTGACTATAGGACACGACCACTAAGCTAAAGCCCTAGATCACTACTCTCTCCTCATTTCTGACTCCTCTCCATTTTCTACTCTTTAGGATGGTGGACGTAAGGAACAAGTTTGCACAACCGGATGAAGAAGCACCTTTTGGACGACACTTGAAGGAAGTCACTAAGTACCTGAACATTGGAATACCAAGCTTCACTGGGACTTACAACGCCGCTTTACCAGAAGAGGAGCGCTGGATGATTCAAGTTCAAGTTCCAGGAAGGACATTTACGCCAGTCACTAAGCCCATAGAGTTTTCCTTTGATGCACCAACCTGGAGTCTAGGAAAGAGTATGGCAGCCCACATCACCATGGGACGCATTGGAGAAGTTTACCATAAGGAGCTTAAGGATACTATCTACCAGATTTGTGGGGGCCGAGATGAGCAATGGGAGATGATCAACAACAGGAAGGATAGATCCATTACAGCTTTCATCCAGGAGTTAAACCAGCATATTCGCCGCGAGGAGAATCAGATGTGCGCAGGTATGATAGATCTGAAGAAGGCAATGACAAGGATCACGGAGCTGGAGGAAGAACTCAAGGCTACTCACAAAGATTATGAGGAGGAAATCGTCGTACTAGTGGAGAAGAATGACGACCTGACAAGGAAGCTGGGAGTATTCATGGGAGACCCCGCGCCAGGAGGAGAAGACGACGAACCCAAGGAGATTCGTTCTGAGGACTACATCATCATCGACGACACCAACTCGTACCCCGACGATAGCGATGCCGACTATGTTGATGAAGCTGGATCAGATATCATGGAGTCTTCGACCGATCAATTTTTCTAGTCGACCACCAAAACAGTAGTAGTATTCCACCATGTATATAGTATAGTCCGAGCACTTTCGTAACGATAGTTCTAGACCGATTGTATGCCTTGCTTGATTGATTGAGTGATGTGATTGTGTTTGTCTCATGTGCATATGGGTAGTGTTTTCTCACTAGACCTCATTCTATTCTATTCTCTTCCCTCTAAACCCTCAGATGCCTCTGAGACGTTTCCCCGGATTTACCTTTCCACCGGAGCTCACTCAGTTGATCCAGCAGCAGAATACCTTGATGCAGTTGTTAGTTCAGAACCAAGGCAACAACCACAACCCACCACCACCACCCAAGTTGATAACTTAGCCCATTTTCTGAGGTTGCAGCCGCCGGTGTTTTCCAGTAGCACCGAGCCAATAGTTGCAGATGATTGGCTTCGCGGGATTGGAAGGGAGTTAACCACTACAGGACGCACATATGCTGAGAAGGTCCGTTTTGCCGCACACCAATTGGATGGACCAGCAGCCTCATGGTGGGAGAATTACACTGTCACCTATCCTATAGCCAATGTTACATGGGACCAGTTCCAGCAGGCCTTTCACACTGCCCATGTATCAACAGGAGCTATGGCCATGAAGAAGCGTGAGTTTCGCAACTTACGCCAAGGAGGATGCACAGTTGGCCAGTATGTTGATGACTTTAGTAAGCTAGCACGTTATGCCCCAGATGACGTCGCTACAGATGCAGCTAAGCAGGAGAAGTTCTTAGAAGGACTGAATGATGAGCTGAGCATGCAGTTGATGGTGGCAAATTTCAATAACTACCAGGAGTTGGTAGATAGAGCTCTCATGATTGAAGGGAAGCAGCAGCAGATTGATAACCGCAAGAGGAAGTATGGATAGGGGAAGTATAATTCTGGAGCTCAACAGAGACCCTGTTTTACCCCAAGCTCGGGAGGACCCCTTCAGCATAACCATGGAGGTCACAATCACCCTGGAGGGAGTTTGCACAACCATAGTGGCTCCAAGAATGTGAATGGTAATGGAGGAAGCAACGGACAGAACTGTTCCAACCTAGCAATGCCCACCAAGAAAGATCTAAGCCACGTTACTTGCTACAAGTGCCAGAAGACCGGACATTACGCTAATGAATGTCCTGAAGCGAAGAATGGAAACGACAATGGAAGCTCTGGGAAGAAGCCCAACCCTTTCAATAGGGGACAAGTAAACCACGTTAATGTGGAGGAGATTGAAGCCCAGCCGGATGCAGTAATAGGTAAGTTTTTGGTTAAGTCATTTACTACAGTCGTTCTTTTTGATACTGGTGCATCACATTCATACATATCAAGGGGATTTGTGGATAAGTATAAGTTGCCCACTAGAGTTCTTAAGACCCATGCTAGTAACCTCACCCGGAGCCGAGTATATGGCAAACAGTGGATGTTTTCAGTTGCCATTAACCATAGGTAGTCATGTTTTCCCTTCTGACTTGGTAATTTTGGAGTCACAAGGTTTGGATGTGATTCTGGGTATGGATTGGCTATCGATGTATGGAGGAAACATTGATTGTGTCAGTAAGTCAATTTTTCTCACCACCCCAGAAGGAAGAAGGATCAAGTATGTATCCCGTCATGTGCCGATTAGGACTCAAGTAAATTCCTTATCAGGAGTTGTACAGGAGAAAGTACCAGTGGTGAAGGATTTCCCGGATGTATTTCCCGAAGGTTGCCAGGCATGCCACCGGATAGAGACATCGAGTTCTAGATTGAGCTTTTGCCAGGCACAGGGCCAATATCTAAGAGACCGTACAGGATACCCGCACAGGATTTAGAGGAAATTAAGAAGCAGATTAAGGAGTTACTGGATAAAGGATATATTCGCCCAAGTTTGTCACCTTGGGGATCGCCAGTACTTCTAGTAGAGAAGAAGGATGGTTGTTGATTATCGAGGATTGAATGAGGTGACGATCAAGAACAAGTACCCACTGCCTATGATCAATGATTTGTTTGATCAGTTGCAAGGAGCTAAGGTGTTTTCCAAGATCGATCTGCGATCAGGGTACCACCAACTGAAGATTCGAGAGCAGGATATACCTAAGACAGCTTTTACCACAAGGTACGGGCTATATGAGTATACTGTTATGTCATTTGGCCCGACTAACACACCTACCTATTTTATGAACATGATGAACAAGGTGTTTATGGAGTTTTTCGATAAGTTCGTTGTGGTGTTCATAGATGATATTTTGGTCTACTCTAAGAATGAAGAGGAGCATAAAGAGCATTTGCGTTTGGTACTTGGGAAGCTCAGAGAACATCAGCTATACGCCAAGTTCAGCAAGTGCGAGTTTTGGTTGAAGGAAGTTGCATTCCTTGGACATGTTATATCCGGAGAAGGAATAGCAGTAGACCCCACCAAAGTTGTCACTGTGACAAATTGGGAGGCACCCACGTCAGTTGGAGAAATTCGGAGTTTTCTTGGACTCGCAGGATACTACCGGAGGTTCATTGAGAATTTCTCGAAGATTGCAAATCCTATGACTGAGTTGTTGAAGAAGGACACCAAGTTCAAATGGACTGAGGAATGTGAGGCTAGTTTTCAGGAGTTGAAGAAACACTTGGTTACATCACCAGTGTTGATCCTGCTAGATCAACGCAAGGATTATGAAGTGTATTGCGATGCTTCTCGTCGAGGACTTGGAGCACTGCTTATGCAGGAAGGAAGAGTTGTTTCATATGCCTCACGAGAACTTAAACCCCATGAGTTAAATTATGCTGCGCATGATTTGGAGTTAGCAGGCGTAGTACATGCGTTGAAAACTTGGAGACATTTTCTCATTGGAAACCATTGTGAAGTATACACGGATCACAAGAGTTTGAAGTATATCTTCACGCAGAAGGAGTTGAATCTCAGACAGAGGAGATGGTTGGAACTCATTAAGGATTATGATATGAAGTTGCATTATCATCCCGAAAAGGCTAACGTAGTAGCCGATGCGTTGATCCGCAAGAGTCATGTCAACACACTCATGACCAGAGAGTTATCTAAGGAGTTAGCAGAAGACCTTTGTGAGCTATGTTTGGAAATAGTTCTGAGAGGTTATGTAGCAGCTTTGGAGATTCAATCTACTTTGATGTATAAGATCAGAGAAGCTCATAGGACGGACAAGGAGATTGCTAAGATAAAGGAAAGGATGAACAAAGGAAAAGCCAAGGGATTTCGTGAGGATGAGCACGATACCTTATGGTTTGAGGACCGCGTATATGTGCCAAATGATCAGGAGATCAGGAAGCTGATTTTACAGGAGGCCCATGATTAGCCATATTCGATTCACCCAGGAAATACCAAGATGTATCTGGATTTGAAGGATAGTTTCTGGTGGACCGGAATGAAGAAGGATATTGCGGAGTATGTAGCAGTTTGTGATGTATGTCATAGAGTGAAGGCAGAGCATCAGAAGCCAGCAGGATTGCTACAGCCATTGCAGATACCTAAATGGAAGTGGGATAAGCTAGGCATGGATTTTATCACGGGATTACCCAGGACTCGTTCAGGCTATGACTCGATATGGGTTGTAGTCGATCGTTTGACGAAAGTAGCTCATTTCATCCCAGTGAAGACCACTTACACCAGTGTTAAGTCGGCAAAGATATACCTGACCAGGATCGTATGTTTGCATGGAGTTCCAAGGACCATTGTATCAGGTAGAGGAACCCAGTTTACCTCAAAGTTTTGGAATCAGTTGCATGAAACTTTGGGAGCCAGGCTAGAGTTCAGTACAGCTTTTCACCCACAGACGGATGGACAGACTGAGAGAGTCAATCAAATTTTGGAGGACATGTTGAGAGCTTGTGCACTAGATTATGGATCTAGTTGGGACGATAATTTGCCTTACGCAGAGTTCTCTTACAACAACAACTATCAAGCCAGTTTAAAGATGGCCCCTTTCAAAGCATTGTATGGAAGGAGGTGCAGGACACCATTGTTGTGGGATGAAGTTGGAGACTGACAATTGTTTGGACCAGATTTGATTAAAGAGTCTGAAGAGAAGGTTAAACTGATTCGCGATAGACTCAAGGTAGCCCAGTCCCGGCAGAAGAGTTATGTGGATTCTAAACGCAAGGAGATAGTTTACGAAGTCAGAGATAGAGTGTATCTTCGTGTATCTCCACTTCAAGGAGTGAAGCGCTTTGGAGTTAAGGGAAAGTTAGCACCACGTTTTGTGGGACCATACAAAGTTTTGGAACATATGGGAGAAGTTGCTTACAAGATGGAATTGCCCGAAGGGTTGTCAGGAGTTCACGATGTGTTCCACGTTTCCCAGTTGAAGAAGTGCCACGCGGAGATGGCTGATATCCGTCTGAGAGATATAGTGCCACTGGAAGCAATACATTTAGATAGCGATTTGACCTACGAGGAGAAGCCAGTCAAGATTCTTGATTTTGCCAGCCGAGTCACACGCAGCAAAGTTATCAAGTTTTGCAAGGTTTAGTGGAGTCGCCATACCGAAGATGAAGCCACCTGGGAATGAGAGGAAGACCTACGGAAAGATCACCCTCACCTATTTTCTAGCCAACCCGAATCTCGAGGGCGAGATTCATCTTAAGGGGGGTAGGTTTGTAACATCCCAAATTTTCAATTTGGAATGTTATACATTAGATCATCATTGCATATCATGTTTTATTGCATTTTTGGCTTGATCCTAGAAATTCTATGCAGCTCAAGGACCCACGGAGAGAGTTGGGAATTTCGTTATTTTCATATTTGAGTTTTCTCAAATTTTGAAAAGAGGATCGTTTCATTTTAATTATTTTCTCTTTGAATATTTCTTTTATAAAAATAAAAGAGAGAGGATAAAATGACTTCCTCAAAATAAAAAAATATTGGAGATTTAATATTAAAATCAAATAAGATTTTATTCAAAGTTTTATTGCTATTTTATTTGAATTAGGAAAAAAATGCGTTTTTCAAAATTGCATTAGAGTCCCAAATAAATGTTCACCTTGTCCGGTAGCTTTTTAGAGGACCGGGAAAATTTATTTCAGGATTTTTGGAGTCTATTTAGTATTTCTTTTCTTTGTTTTTCTGCGTGGAATAATTTAGAAAAAAGGAAACCGACTCCGGGCCGTACCCGAGCGGGACTCCACCCGGGGGCTTTATAAGCCGGGGCACCGCAGCCCAAACCCACACCCCGCTGCCCGAACCCTAGCCCTGCCCGATCCGCCGCCGCCCGCCGCTACTATCGCCCGCCGCCGTTCGCCGGACCTCGCCAGAGGTAGTCGCCGCCGCCGCCTCGGTTTTCACGAGAAAACCGATCGGTTTTTTTTTCGAAACCCTAGATCCGTTTTTTAGATCCAGTTTAGTTTTTTTTGGTTTAGTTACTTAGCGGATGTTCGTCCGTACGTTCGTTTTAACAAACGGTTTTCGTCCGTTAGTCACAGACAACGAACGTTCGTTTGTTAGCCTGTTCGTCAGTTTTTCTTTTTCTCAGATTTTTCGCGATTATTTTCAATCGTGATTTTTGATCCGATTTTCGTTTTAGTTTTTCTTTTCGCTCGTTTATCGGAATCAGGCGATTCAAGCGCCTAGAGTTTCGTCTCGAAGCCCTCTTTCTGTTTAACCAACTTAAACTAGTTTTTTCTAATGTAAAATTTGACTTTAGTCCAGATTAGTAATCGGAGCTTGTTTCTTTCGTTGTTTGAGTTTCGTTGCTTCATTTGATTTGATTCTTTTTGCAAACCGGAGTTCTTAAGTTGAACTTTCTGGTTAGATCTTCTTATTTGAGTTTTACCCGTGCTTCTTGCTTGATTGCTTATTGTATGCTTGTTTGATTGCCATAGAGTACCCGGAGTGCGAAGCGTGCTACTACGAGTCTCTAGGTTTCACGGATCATCAGCAAGGCAAGTAACACTTTGATCATACCCCTTTACTACCCAGTTTTTATTGCATTAGATCAACCCTCAAACAACTGCATGGTTAGGATCTGAATAAATTGTGGGTTGGGAAGTAGATGAGGTAGTACCTATTCACCTGTTTTATTATCAAACCCTAGGAGTTACTTCTATGTTGCTTATATTGCTATGCTATGCTAGTAGATGTGGTTTGGGTTTGAGTGTATCCATGACAGATGTGAGTTGTTAATTAATGGTTAACTTAAGGTGGCAACTTTAATACACATCTGGGTGGATTGAGGCACCTGGGGAACCCATCGATTGCTTGTATTTTTTTGGAAATCCTGGGGTACCATGTGATTTTCCTATGGACTGCCACCCAGGCTCAAAGGGATCATAAGATTATTCATGCTGGAAACTTCCGTGTGCAGCCAGATGCCATTATGGGCTCTAGCATAGTTGAGTAAGTTGTGGGAAACCTTTCCATGATGGGCTAGTAGATGTAGGGGTTTGTAGGTGTATCGGCCTATCTATCGGTTAAGGGGACCTCTTCGGAAAGACTGTGTCTCGGTCATCTATTTCTCAAACATTATGTAGTGCGAGAAATCCAACGGAAGAGATCGAGTCTTGTGGGGAAATGTGCACAAACCTCTGCAGAGTGTACAAACTAATCATGGTTAGCCGTGTCCCCGGTTATGGACATCTTGAGTATCTAGTTCTTGGATTATCACGTGGATCTCATCACTCTTAAATATAATTTGATTGGGTTATTAATTACTTTTAATTGGGATTGAGATGGGGTTTACCATTCTCAATATTTTCAACAAACTTTGTAGTTAAATAAAATATATTCCTTTGCAGTAGGGAAAAATTGTCTTTTCGCAAAACCTGTTAACCATACACCCTCCACCAGCCATATATGCATGTAGTGATAGCTTTATTATGTTCATTACTCTCTTGTGTTACATTGCCAGCATATTCCATGTGCTGACCCGTTTTCGGGTTGCAACGTATTATGTTGCAGACTTTTCAGACGACGAGTAAGGTGCCTTAGGTCATGGTATTTCACTTAGTGATGTTGTTGGAGTTGATGGACTCACTTTATCTTCCAAGCCTTCCGCTGTTATCGTATTAGATGGCCTGAAGCCATATTTATTGTAATAAGTTCTCTTTTGGACATTTGATGTAATAAATGTGTGATTGCTACTCTGTTATAAATCCTCAAGTACTGTGTGTGTCAGCATTACCGATCCAGGGATGACACTGATGCACAGAGATCAGACTGTTTGAGGTCTGGTCGCTACAAGATGGTATCAGATCACACGCTGACTATAGGACACGACCACTAAGCTAAAGCCCTAGATCACTACTCTCTCCTCATTTCTGACTCCTCTCCATTTTCTACTCTTTAGGATGGTGGACGTAAGGAACAAGTTTGCACAACCGGATGAAGAAGCACCTTTTGGACGACACTTGAAGGAAGTCACTAAGTACCTGAACATTGGAATACCAAGCTTCACTGGGACTTACAACGCCGCTTTACCAGAAGAGGAGCGCTGGATGATTCAAGTTCAAGTTCCAGGAAGGACATTTACGCCAGTCACTAAGCCCATAGAGTTTTCCTTTGATGCACCAACCTGGAGTCTAGGAAAGAGTATGGCAGCCCACATCACCATGGGACGCATTGGAGAAGTTTACCATAAGGAGCTTAAGGATACTATCTACCAGATTTGTGGGGGCCGAGATGAGCAATGGGAGATGATCAACAACAGGAAGGATAGATCCATTACAGCTTTCATCCAGGAGTTAAACCAGCATATTCGCCGCGAGGAGAATCAGATGTGCGCAGGTATGATAGATCTGAAGAAGGCAATGACAAGGATCACGGAGCTGGAGGAAGAACTCAAGGCTACTCACAAAGATTATGAGGAGGAAATCGTCGTACTAGTGGAGAAGAATGACGACCTGACAAGGAAGCTGGGAGTATTCATGGGAGACCCCGCGCCAGGAGGAGAAGACGACGAACCCAAGGAGATTCGTTCTGAGGACTACATCATCATCGACGACACCAACTCGTACCCCGACGATAGCGATGCCGACTATGTTGATGAAGCTGGATCAGATATCATGGAGTCTTCGACCGATCAATTTTTCTAGTCGACCACCAAAACAGTAGTAGTATTCCACCATGTATATAGTATAGTCCGAGCACTTTCGTAACGATAGTTCTAGACCGATTGTATGCCTTGCTTGATTGATTGAGTGATGTGATCGTGTTTGTCTCATGTGCATATGGGTAGTGTTTTCTCACTAGACCTCATTCTATTCTATTCTCTTCCCTCTAAACCCTCAGATGCCTCTGAGACGTTTCCCCGGATTTACCTTTCCACCGGAGCTCACTCAGTTGATCCAGCAGCAGAATACCTTGATGCAGTTGTTAGTTCAGAACCAAGGCAACAACCACAACCCACCACCACCACCCTAGTTGATAACTTAGCCCATTTTCTGAGGTTGCAGCCGCCGGTGTTTTCCAGTAGCACCGAGCCAATAGTTGCAGATGATTGGCTTCGCGGGATTGGAAGGGGTTGCAGCCGCCGGTGTTTATTATGTTCATTACTCTCTTGTGTTACATTGCCAGCATATTCCATGTGCTGACCCGTTTTCAAGTTGCAACGTATTATGTTGCAGACTTTTCAGACGACGAGTAAGGTGCCTTAGGTCATGGTCTTTCACTCAGTGATGCCGTTGGAGTTGATGGACTCACTTTATCTTCCAAGCCTTCAGCTGTTATCATATTAGATGGCCTTAAGCCATATTTATTGTAATGAGTTCTCTTTTGAGACATTCGATGTAATAAGTGTGTGATTGCTACTCTGTTATAAATCCTCAAGTATTGTGCGTGTCAGCATTACCGATCCAGGGATGACACTGATGCACAGAGATCAGACTATTTGAGGTCTGGTCGCTACAAAACATTTTTGAAGTGGGCGAGAGGAAAACGAGAGGCAAATGAAAAATAATGTAATGCAAGAGATGAGAGTTTATGATGGGTACTTGGTAGGCTTGATGTAGAACCTCCCCGGCAACGACGCCAGAAATTCTTCCTGCTACTTCTTGAGCTTGCGTTGGATTTTCTCTTGAAAAGGAAAGGGTGATGCAGCAAAGTAGAGATAAGTATTTCCCTCAGTTTGAGAACCAAGGTATCAATTGTAACATCCCAAATTTTCAATTTGGAATGTTATACATTAGGTCATCATGCATATCATATTTTATCTTGCTTTTGGTTTTGATCCTAGAAAATCCTAAGCAACTCAAGGACCCACGGAGAGAGTTGGGGATTTCGTTATTTACATATTTGAGTTTTCTCAAATTATGTAAACAAGATCATTTGATTTTATTTATTTTATCATCAATTATTTCTATTACAAAAATATGAGAGCGGGAATAAAATGACTTTCCCAAAATATAGAAATATTGAGGATTTAATAAAAAAATCAAATAGATTTATTTCGGAGTTTTTCGGTATTTTATTTGAATTTAGAAAAAATGTGCGTTTTCCAAAGTTGTATTTTGGGCCCAGATAAATGTTCACTTTATCGGGCTTGATTTTAGAAACCCGGGAAAATTTATTTCGTGAATTTTGGAGTCCGTTTAGTATTTCTTTTTATTTTCTTCTGAGCGGAATTACTAAAAAAATTAAAAAAAAATTGCGGAACCAACTTTGGGCCGTACTCGGCCAGGACTCCGCCTGGCCGGGGCCTTTATAAGGCGCGCCCGAGGCCCGAGCCGAGCCAGCCCACCACCGCCGCCCTAACCCTAGCGTGCCCCAGCCGCCGCCGCCGCCGCCGCCGGAGTTGCGCGCCGCCCGAGGTTCGCCGCCGCCTTGTTTTTCGTGCTGTTTAAAAAAAAATCGTCGTTTTTCTTTTTCATTGGATTTTTCCGCGGTTATTTTCTGATCGCGATTTCTGATCCGATTTTCGTTTTAGTATAACTTTTCGCTCGTTTATCGGAATCAGGCGATTCAAGCGCCTGGAGTTTCGTCTCGAAACCCTCTTTCCGAATAATCAACTTAAACATGTTTTTGCTACTGTAAAATTTGCCCTAGATCCAGATTACTAGAACGAAGTTGTTTTCTTTCGCCGTTTGATTTCTTTTGCCTCGTTCGATTTGATTCTTTTGCAAACTAGGGTTCTTAAGTTGAACTTTCTGGTTAGATCTTCTATTTGAGTTTTACCTGTGCATTAGATGAGTACTTATTGTATGCTTGTTGTTTGTCTGCGATAGAATACCCGGAGTGCGCCGCCTGTTACTTCGAATCTCCAGGTTTCGCACATCATCAGCAAGGCAAGTAACACTTTGATCATACCTTTTTCTACAACCCAGTTTTATTGCATTAGATCAGTTTTTACACATTGCATGATTAGGATCTAATTAAATTGTGGGATGGGAAGTAGATGAGGTAGTACCTATTACCTATTTATTATCAAACCTTTGGGAGTTACTTCTACGTTTGCTTATTATGCCATGCTATGCTAGTAGACGTGGATTGGGTGAGTGAAATCCATGATAGATGTGAGATTGATAATTAATGGTTTATCTAAGGTGGCAACTTAAACACACATCTGGGTGGATTGAGGCACCTGGGGTTTCCAGGACTTGCCTGTTTTTCTTTTGGACCGCCACCCAGGCTCAAAGGGATCATGAGATTATTCATACTAGAAACTTCCGTGTGCAGCCACAAGCTATTATGGGCTCTAGCATAGTTGACTAAGTTGTGCGAACTCTTACAGTGGTAGACTAGCAGATGTAGGGGATGTAGGTGGTACGGTCTACCCTGTAGTGCGAAAAACCAAACACCCTTTTCTGAAAGACTATGTCTCGGTCATCCTTTTCTCAAACACCCTGTAGTGCGAAAAACCAAACGGAGGCGATCGAGTCTTGTGGGGAAAAGTGCGCAAACCTCTGCAGAGTGTAATAAACTAATCATGATTAGCTGTGTCCCCGGTTATGGACATCTTGAGTATCTAGTACTTGGATTTTCATGTGAATCTCAACATGTTACTCTAAAGTTAATTTTGTTGGGTTTAATGATGTTACTTTAATTGGGATTGAGAATGCTGTCAACCATTCTCAATGTTTAACAACCACCATGATAGTAATTAAATTTATTCCTTTGAAGTAGGGAAAAATTGGCTTTACGCAAAAACTGTAACCATAGAGCTTTCCACTAGCCAAATATGCATATTGTATAGCTGTTGCATTCCATTACTCTCTATGTGTTACCTTGCCAGCATATTCCATGTGCTGACCCGTTTTCGGGCTGCAATGTTAATGTTGCAGACTTTTCAGACGACGATTAAGGAGTTTTTAGGTCGTGGTTCTATACTCAGTGATGCCGTTGGAGTTGATGGACTCACTTATCTTCCAAGCCTTCCGCTGTTATCGTTATTAGATGGCCTTAAGCCATATTTATTGTAATAAGTTCTCTTTTGAGACACTCGATGTAATAAGTGTGTGATTGCTACTCTGCTATAAATCCTCCGAGTACTGTGTGGTGTCAGCATTACTGATCCAGGTATGACACCGGAGCACAGAGATCAGACTGTTTGAGGTCTGGTCGCTACAGAGATGGTATCAGAGCACACGCTGACTGTAGGACACGACCACTAAGCTAAAGACCTAGATCACTACTCACTCTCTTCTCTTCTGACTTCTCATCTTTTCTACTCTTTAGGATGGCGGCTGCAAGGAACAAGTTCACACAACCAGATGAAGATACACCCTTTGGACGCCACTTGAAGGAAGTCACTAGATACCTGAACATAGGAGTACCAAGCTTCATGGGAATCTACAATGCCACTTTACCTGAAGAAGAGCGCTGGATGATTCAAGTTCAAGTTCCAGGAAGGACGTTCATGCCAGTCACTGAGCCCATAGAGTTTTCTTTTGATGCACCAACTTGGAGTCTAGGAAAGAGCATGGCAGCTCACATCGCCATGGGGCGCATTGGAGAAGTCTACCGCAAGGATCTTAAGGATACTATCTACCAGATTTGTGGGCGCCGAGATGAACACTGGGAGATGATCAGCACCAGGAAAGATAGATCAATTGCAGCTTTTATTCAGGAGTTAAACTAGCACATTCGACGACAGGAGAATCAGATGTGCGCCGACATGATAGATCTGAAGAAGACTAAGACTAGAATCAAGGAACTAGAGGAAGAACTCAAGGCTACACGTGAAGATTATGAAGAAGAAATTGAAGTATTGGTGGATAAGAATGCCGACCTAACTATGAAGCTAGGAATATTTATGGGAGGCCCGACACCAGTAGATGAAGACAAAGAACCCAAAGAGATTAGCCCGGAAGACTACATCATCATTGACGGCACCAACTCGGAACAAGATAGTAGCGATGATGACTATGTGGATGAAGCAGGAGCAGATATCATGGAGTCTACAACCGTAGAATATTTCTAGTAGACCACCTCATCAGTAGTAGTAGTCCACCATGTAAATATAGTAGTCCGAGCACTTTGCGATAGTTAGATCGATTGTATGCCTTTGTTTGATTGATTGAAGTGAATTGTGTGCTTTTGCCTCATGTGCATATGGGTAGTGTTTTCTCTTTAGACCCCCTCTATTCTTATATCTCGTCTTTTCTAAAACCCTCAGATGCCTCCGAGACGTCACCACGGATTTGCCTTTCCACCGGAGCTCACCTAGTTGATCCAGCAGCAGAACACCTTGATGCAGTTGCTAGTTCAGAATCAGAATCAGGGGAACAATAACAACAACCCACCACCACCACCACCTGTTGACCACTTAGCCCGTTTTCTTAGGCTAAATCCGCCGGTGTTTTCCAGTAGCACCGAGCCGATAGTAGCAGATGATTGGCTCCGCAAGATAGCTAGGGAGTTGACCACAGCAGGATGCACAGATGTGGAGAAGGTTAAGTTTGCCGCACATCAGTTAGAAGGACCCGCAGCATCCTGGTGGGAGAATTTCACAACCACCTTCCCAGTCGACACTGTCACATGGGACCAGTTTCAGCAGGCTTTTCGTACTGCCCATGTTTCAGCAGGAGCAATGGCCATGAAGAAGCATGAGTTTCGTAACTTGCGCCAAGGAGGACGGACAGTTGGCCAGTATGTGGAGGAGTTTAGTAAGCTAGCATGTTATGCCCCAGATGACGTTGCTACGGATGCAGCTAAGCAGGAGAAGTTTCTGGAAGGACTGAATGATGAGTTGAGTATGCAGTTGATGGTAGCCACCTTCAACAACTACCAGGAGTTGGTAGACCGTGCTCTTATGATTGAAGGGAAGCAGCAGCAAATTGAGAACCGCAAGAGGAAGTATGGACAAGGAAAGTATAATTCAGGAGCTCAGCAGAAGCCACGTTTTACCCCTAGGCCGGGAGGACATTTTCAGCATACCCATGGAGTAGGTAGCTCGCACAATCACAATGGCACCAAGAATGGTAATGGGAATGGAGGAAGCAATGGACAGAACCGCAACACCCCATCAACCCCAGCCAAGAAGGACTTGAGCCATGTCACTTGTTATAAGTGTTCGAAGCCAGGACATTATGCAAATGAATGTCCTGAAGGCCAAAATGGCAATGGAAGTTCTGGGAAGAAGCCGAACCCTTTCAACAGGGGACAGGTGAACCACGTTAGTGTGGAGGAGGTTGAAGCTCAGCCCGATGCAGTAATAGGTAAGTTTTTGGTTAAGTCATTTACTGCACTCGTTCTTTTTGATACTGGTGCATCGCATTCATACATCTCAAGGGGATTTGTGGATAAGTATAACCTACCAACCCAAGCCCTTAGGTCACCCATGTTAGTAACCTCGCCAGGAGCAGTGGCTAGTCTATGGTGTGATCGGTTACCGTTAAGGATTGGTAACTATGTTTTTCCCTCAGACCTAATAGTATTGGAAGCTCAAGGATTGGATGTGATATTAGGCATGGATTGGTTATCAACGTATGAAGGGAATATTGAGTGTGCTAGTAAGTCAATTTTTCTTACCACACCAGAAGGGAGAAGGATCAAGTATGTATCCCGGTATGTACCAAAGAGGACACAAGTAAATTCCTTATCAGGAGTTGTGCAGGAGGAAGTACCAGTGGTAAAGGATTTTCCTGATGTATTTCCCGAAGAGTTTCCAGGCATGCCACCGGATAGAGACATTGAGTTTTTGATTGAGCTATTGCTAGGCACTGGGCCAATATCAAAGAGACCATATAGGATGCCAGCAAAGGATTTGGTGGAAATTAAGAAGCAGATTAAGGAGTTACTGGATAAGGGATATATTCGCCCAAGTTCTTCGCCTTGGGGATCACCAGTACTTCTAGTAGAGAAGAAGGATGGATCGTTAAGGATGGTTGTTGACTATCGAGGATTGAACGAAGTAACAATCAAGAACAAGTACCCACTACCAATGATCAACGATCTGTTTGATCGGTTGCAAGGAGCTAAAGTGTTTTCCAAGATCGATTTGCGATCAGGATACCATCAGTTGAAGATTCGAGAACAGGATTGTAACGCCCTCGATGCGGCTATATCTCCCACGTGTCGAAGCACGACTTAGAGGCATAACCGCATTGAAAGCAATGTCGCAAGTGAGGTAATCTTCACACAACCCAGGTAATACATAAGGGAAAGAGATACATAGTTGGCTTACAATCGCCACTTCAGACAATTACATGAATAAAGCATTACATCATCCAGATACAATCAAGGTCCGACTACGGAACCAAAATAAAAGAAGAACCCCAAATGCGACAAAGGTCCCCAATCGACCCCAACTGGGCTCCACTACTGATCAACTAAAACGAAACAACACAAAGGGCAAGATCTTCATCGAGCTCCTCCTTGGGCTTGGTTGCTCCACCTGCTCGGTAACATAGGCACCTGCAAACTGGTTTTGGAAGTATCTGTGAGCCACGGGGACTCAGCAATCTCGCACCCGCGAGATCAAGACTATTTAAGCTTATAGGAAGGATGGAGTAATGAGGTGGAGCTGCAGCAAGCGACTAGCATATATGGTGGCTAACATACGCAAATGAGAGCGAGAAGAGAAGGCAAAGCACGGTCGATAAAAGTATGATCAAGAAGTGATCCTATAGCAACCTACGTCAAGCATAACTCCAACAACCGTGTTCACTCTCCGGACTCCGCCGGAAAGAGACCATCACGGTTACACACGCGGTTGATGTATTTTAATTAAGGTCAACTTCGGGTTTTCTACAACCGGACGTTAACAAATTCCCATCTGCCCATAACCGCGGGCACGGCTTTCGAAAGATAATACCCTGCAGGGGTGTCCCAACTTAGCCCATGACAAGCTCTCACGGTCAACGAAGGAATAGACCTCCACCCGAGACACTCCGATCAGACTCGGTATCTCGGTACAACAAGACATTTCGACAGGGTAAAACTAAACCAGCAACACCGCCCGAATGTGCCGACAAATCCCGATAGGAGCTGCACATATCTCTTTCTCAGGGCACACTCAGATGAGACTAGCTACGAGTAAAACCAACCCTCAAGTTTCCCCGAGGTGGCCCCGCAGGCAGCTCAGTTCGGACCAACACTCAGAGGAGCACTGGCCCGGGGGGGGGGGGTTAGAATAAAGATGACCCTTGAGTCTGCAGAACCCAAGGGAAGGTGGTAGGTTGTTAGTGCAAATGGTAAAACCAATGTTGGGCATTGCTGGAAGAGCTTTACTTAAGGCGAACTGTCAAGGGGTTCCCATTATAGCCCAACCGTGTAAGGAACGCAAAATCCGGGAACATAACACCGATATGACGGAAACTAGGGCGGCAAGAGTGGAACAAAACACCAGGCATAAGGCCGAGCCTTCCACCCTTTACCAAGTATATAGATGCATTAATTAAATAAGATATATTGTGATATCCCAACAAGTAAACATGTTCCAACAAGGAACAACATCTCCATGTTCCAACAAGGAACAAACTTCAATCTTCACCTGCAACTAACAACGCTATAAGAGGGGCTGAGCAAAGCGGTAACATAGCCAAACAACGGTTTGCTAGGACATGGTGGGTTAGAGGTTTGACATGGCAATTTGGGAGGCTGACAAGCAAATGGTAGGCATCGTAGCATTGGCATGGCAAAAGAGCGAGCAAACTAGCATAGCAAAGATAGTAGTGATTTCGAGGGTATGATCATCTTGCCTGAAATCCCGCAAGGAAGAAGAACGAGTCCATGAAGAAGACAAACGGACGTAGACGAATGGATCCTCACAACCTCGACGTTATCGGAACCAACCCGAAGAAGCAAACACCGGAAAAGAAGCACACAACATAGTAAATAACCAACACATCAACATGGCATGATGCACAATCGAGTATGATGCATGTCCGGTTTAATGAAACATGGCATGGCAAAGTGCAACAAACAACACTACAAATTAAGTGGAGCTCAATATGCAACGAGTTGCATATTGACGAAACACCACGACAATTATTTAGTTCTCTCTCGGTTATGTACTCAACAATATTAAATGTTGGTTAACATGGCAAGAGGGTGAAGCAAAGTAAAACTACCTATCTAGTCAAGTTTAAATGAGGCCGGAAGCAACGAACAACAATTCCGGAAACTCCTCACGAGCATAAATTAGGTTTGGTACTGTTCTGCCCTAAACACAATTTTAGAGTTGTTTAACATGCAAGATGATGCCACCATGTTAAACTAGGCAAAATTCTACCCCATTTACATATAAATATTATTAAAAACGGAGTTACGGTTATTTAGTTATGAATAAAATCATTTTAGCATGGCATAGGAGCAAATTTAATCAAACAACATTTTTAACATTTTTAAACATGGATGAAAGTGGCAGAATATTAATCTACACAAAATTCTAAGCAGTTTCATATATAAAACATTTTAATCCGATGCAGGGTTCGTGAGTTATTAAATGCATGAACATGAGGGTCTTTTCTGTAAAACTGTAAATCCTGGGAAATTAGACAAATTCGCAGGTCAGGAAAAAAACGATACGGGCCGCATCTACACTTGCTGGGCCAACAGAGGGGGAGCTGCTCACCACGGCACTTGGGCCGGCTCGGTGGTGTGGCCCACGCGGGCGCTGGCGCGGAGCTGGGTCAAGCAGGGGAGGAGAAGGCCGATCGAGGGGGAGGCGCTGGGCCTGGCGCGGTGCAGGGGAGCGGCTGGGCCGAAGCAGAGGAGGCCCAGGCGCGTGCGGTCGCGGGACTGGCGCGGTCAACGGGGAGAGCGGGCGAGCTGCTCGTCCTCTGCTCGATGCAGAGCTTCGGGCGGCTCCTGGTGCAGAGCTCCGGCGAGCGAGGCGAAAGGGCGGCGAGGCAAACGGTGACAGGGGCGGAGCTGCATCTGGCTCCGGCGAGGGACAAGAACGGCGCGGGATCCCGGCGAGGTTCGGGGCTTGGCTGGCGCAGTGCCACGCGGGAAGGAGGACGCCGGATCCACCGGACCGGGACGAGGCAAGGGGCGCCATGGATGAGCAGAGGGGTCTGCGTGCGGCGGTGTGGCGAAGCAGAGCCCGACGGGGGGGTCTCCACGGCAGAAGGCGAGGCCGGAGGGGTACGGAACGGATGGGTCCGTCCGGGAACAGGGCGGAGGCGAGCTGTAGGCCATGGCGACGACACGGCGGGGCAGGAGGAGGAGCATGGCACGGGGGCTCGGGCGCTGCGGGATGAAGGACGACGGCGAGCGGAACCAGGCGCGCGACGGTGGAGTCGAGCAGGAGCACGGGCTTGAGGATGCACGCCTCCATGGGTGCTTGCGCGGCTGCGGGGACTAGGAGGCGTCGGGGTGCGCTGCTCGGGAAGGAGCACGGCTGACGGGAGAGAGCCTCGATCCCGACGAGATCGAGCAGGGATGGATTTGGAAGTTTCGGTGATGGCTGGTTGGAGCGAAGGGAATCTAGGAGGATCCCGAGGGAGAGGAGTGGCGGCGGGAGGATGGGGATGGGACAGCCGGCCTAGGTTTTAGGGTTGATCTATTTATATAGCAAGTGGGGTAGGCTTAGGGTCATTTGGTCCCTTCGATTAAAATCGGACGGTCGCGAATAAAATAGTTAGGGAGCCCAAATAACAAAACGGAGATGTTTTGTAGACGTTAGGGGATGAACCGGACCCAACGGTAACGACAGACCGGTTTGGGTTCGGGGCAAGTTTCGGACACGCACACGAGGGTGCTGCGAGCTGGCAAGAGAGGTTAGGTGGACCTGGCGGTAGGTAGTGAGCTGTGCAGACGGTCTCGGGCTGAGAGAAGAGAAGAGAGGGAGGCCCGGCGACTGTTTCCGGAGGCCGAAAACGTCCGACGTTAGACCGGCTATAATGCCGCTATAGTTTAACGGTTGGGCTATCAAACGAACTCCGAACGCGATGAAACTTGGCAGGCGGTCTACCTACACTATAATAAGACCACACGTCAAATCTCATCCCATTCCGAGAACATTTTCCGGCCACTTATAAAATACTATCTTGGACATGCCGCAGGCGCGTGCAAGTGTGGTTGGGCTCAGAACGGACAACAGAAGGAACGAGGAGACCGGGACGGATGCAAGTTTTGAAAACATGATGATGCAATGCACATGATGACATGATATGCAATGATAGGGCAACAACAGCGAATAACTACACGACACCTGGCACATCGGTCTCGGGGCGTTACAACACTCCACCACTATGAGAGGATCTCGTCCCGAGATCTAGAATGGCACCGGAGGGACAACGGAAGAGAAAGAGAGGAGAGGTAAAACTAAGTTGCTTCTTTGACGAACGAGTGAAACCATGAACCTTGAGAGGTTGAACTAATTCGAGAAAAGAATAGAACGAAGGAGAACAAAGTCGAAAACACTCCGTTAGAAACTAGGGACAGAGAGCACTGCGAAACCTTGAGGTTGAAGGGAAGATATATATTGAAAACGCGCCGGTTAAGGGAGGGGATCAAGGAATACCAAATTCGAATAGCACTCCGGTTGAAAAGTGATACAAGACTAGATAAGATGAAAAGAACTTGAGCAGAGGACACGACACTCTGGTTGAGAAAGGGATGCAAGACTTGATAAGGCGAAAAGAACTTGAACAAAGGGGCACAATACTCCGGTTAAGCAAGATAGGGAAGGAATAAGAGTGAGAATTACATTATGCTTATCCTTCACCAATTTAAATTGATGACAATCAACGGATTTGGCATATTACTTATTCTTGTAGAAAAGATTAAGAGAGATATTGCGCAAACTTGAGAAAGTCTTCAACGATCCACCGGTAGAATTTGAAAAACACGAATGCATAGATATGATACATGAAGGAAGAAAACTCTTGAACGAACCACCGTAAGAATTAAAATGATGGAAGTAGGGGTGAATCACCAGTAAGAATTAGCAAATGAACGAAAGTGCTTGAGACAAACTAGATACATGAGAACGAAGGGATCACGAACTGAATAGGGAATATTTGAATGATGCACCGGTAAGATTTCGAGAAAGATAAGTGAAAACTGGAATGGATAAATCTGAATTGATGGACTCTGAATGACAAACTGAGAAGACTCTTGAATATCTCCTGATGGGTGAAAAAGATTCTCACAATCGAAAACAATTATGAGAGGATGGCAACAAGCTAGCACCATGAATCTTGAAGAGAATAGAGCAAGATTAAAGAGAAACTCTTCTTCGGTCTTCAAATGATGAGAATGACAACGAGAAACACCACCAAGAATTATTGAGGCACACCGGAAGAATCAAAAGCGAAGAGGTTGAGCCAACTATGAAAGAATTTGGAAGAGATCTTGGAGAAGGCAAGTGACTGATGGAATACATTCTTACGTCACACTTGAAAAGAATTGAGAATAACTCCGGGGGAATTAGAAGAGTCAGGTAAGATCCTGGGAAAAGACCTGTGGGTTAGGGCCCACTCAAAAGAACACCGTTGAAAAGATTTAAAAGAGATGTTGCACCGGTTGAATTAAATGACTTGAATGAGATACCAATCTCGAAAGAGCTTGAACGAATGCAGAATGGAAACACGAATCTTCGAGATGTCTTGAGCACTCCGGGACAATAGAATAGCGAGAAATGAATAAATATGAGGAGCACCGTCAAGAGAAGGTATTTGAGACGAGAAAAAGGGGATATAATCGACAAATCTTGACTTGAATCCACCGGAGAAGAGAAAGGAATGAGGAATGACGAACTTGAAGCTCCATTAGAATCTTCATGAGAATCACCGGATAAGAATATTGACGGAAAAGAATGGAGAAACTTCCCATCAATAAAATGGATACTTGAAGAAGAAATCTTAGTCCTTGAAGGAAAACAAAAGGGAGGGAGGGTGGGAAAAACAAAGGCAACTTGGAGACGGATGAAACAAACACTGTTGAGAAGAAATGATAATTGTTCTTGCTGATGTTGAAGTGATCGGATCCACTTGAAGAGAAACACGCCGGTTGAAAAGGATTGACGTGACAATCTCGATTGTCGAGAAGGATTAGTATTCACATCGGAGTATGAGAACACCATTTGGAAAAGGTATGGAATCAACATTTGACTTCGAAACAACTCGAATACCACAACTCAAAACAAAACAAAGGATTGGCTTGCAAAATAAGCCAGAACAAACATATGATAGAGATTTCGTCCGAAGTTTTCGTGGTGGGGCCTACACGGGCTCGAGTGTACAGCACCATCATGTACAAGGCAGTGCACATGACATACGAAGTGTCCCCGAGTCGGCATAGCCAAGGACTCTTTAAGACACAACAAGACCACTGTAAAATCGACCGTGAATAGGCGGACCACTAGACGTCGAACCCCAATTTCATATCATACATCTGTCGGAAAGATATCCTAAGAGCTACTTGAATTCCCACCTATGAAACTCCTGAAATTTTCAGGTTATGCAATCAGGTGTTGGGGATACAGGGGAAGCATAATATCTCACCCAAAACTAACAAATCCTACATCCAGCTGTATCCATCCTTCAACACATAACCAAGAAACCTTCGGAAATCGTCTACCTCAACCTTTGAAAAGCATCCGTTATACAAGTCATGGCAATACTCCCGTACTCACCTCAGTACTGGGTTATCGGGGTTATCTCACCAACAACTGCATAAAAGAGATTTTCGATGTCGGCGTACTAAACTCAGGTATTCCAGAACTGCAACAATAAAATTATGATGACAACACCTCAGAGCTCAACTCCCCGGGACACTTCCACAAAACCCCTGACAGGAGGCACCAAGACAATGTTCTCATCATAAAACCATCGGAACGATTCCAAGATACCCGCGTGATCCTAAAAAAATTTAGTGAAATTTGAGAAGAGAAGAGTCAAAACTCTACGTCAGGATGCCTTACCAGAGCGATGACGAGACTGGGGAGTAAAAAGAATTCCTAAGTCTCCGATATATATAATCCTAAATGACTCAAAATATTTTTCTAGACACAACTCGGCCGCTAAAAACGATCAAGCGGTGAGGCTCCTAAGGTCGGGGAAGGCTCTGATTACCAACTTGTAACGCCCTCGATGCGACTATATCTCCCACGTGTCGAAGCACGACTTAGAGGCATAACCGCATTGAAAGCAATGTCGCAAGTGAGGTAATCTTCACACAACCCAGGTAATACATAAGGGAAAGAGATACATAGTTGGCTTACAATCGCCACTTCAGACAATTACATGAATAAATCATTACATCATCCAGATACAATCAAGGTCCGACTACGGAACCAAAATAAAAGAAGAACCCCAAATGCGACAAAGGTCCCCGATCGACCCCAACTGGGCTCCACTACTGATCAACTAAAACGAAACAACACAAAGGGCAAGATCTTCATCGAGCTCCTCCTTGGGCTTGGTTGCTCCACCTGCTCGGTAACATAGGCACCTGCAAACTGGTTTTGGAAGTATCTGTGAGCCACGGGGACTCAGCAATCTCGCACCCGCGAGATCAAGACTATTTAAGCTTATAGGAAGGATGGAGTAATGAGGTGGAGCTGCAGCAAGCGACTAGCATATATGGTGGCTAACATACGCAAATGAGAGCGAGAAGAGAAGGCAAAGCACGGTCGATAAAAGTATGATCAAGAAGTGATCCTATAGCAACCTACGTCAAGCATAACTCCAACAACCTGTTCACTCTCCGGACTCCGCCGGAAAGAGACCATCACGGTTACACACGCGGTTGATGTATTTTAATTAAGGTCAACTTCGGGTTTTCTACAACCGGACGTTAACAAATTCCCATCTGCCCATAACCGCGGGCACGGCTTTCGAAAGATAATACCCTGCAGGGGTGTCCCAACTTAGCCCATGACAAGCTCTCACGGTCAACGAAGGAATAGACCTCCACCCGAGACACTCCGATCAGACTCGGTATCTCGGTACAACAAGACATTTCGACAGGGTAAAACTAAACCAGCAACACCGCCCGAATGTGCCGACAAATCCTGATAGGAGCTGCACATATCTCTTTCTCAGGGCACACTCAGATGAGACTAGCTACGAGTAAAACCAACCCTCAAGTTTCCCCGAGGTGGCCCCGCAGGCAGCTCAGTTCGGACCAACACTCAGAGGAGCACTGGCCCGGG
>NC_041392.1:418589669-418621178 GCF_002162155.2 Triticum dicoccoides | reverse complement strand
GGTCAACGAAGGAATAGACCTCCACCCGAGACACTCCGATCAGACTCGGTATCTCGGTACAACAAGACATTTCGACAGGGTAAAACTAAACCAGCAACACCGCCCGAATGTGCCGACAAATCCCGATAGGAGCTGCACATATCTCTTTCTCAGGGCACACTCAGATGAGACTAGCTACGAGTAAAACCAACCCTCAAGTTTCCCCGAGGTGGCCCCGCAGGCAGCTCAGTTCGGACCAACACTCAGAGGAGCACTGGCCCGGGGGGGGGGGTAAAATAAAGATGACCCTCGGGCTGGCCGACCCAAGGGAAAGAAAAGGCTAGGTGGCGAATGGTAAAACCAATGTTGGGCATTGCTGGAAGAGCTTTACTTAAGGCGAACTGTCAAGGGGTTCCCATTATAGCCCAACCGCGTAAGGGACGCAAAAATCCGGGAACATAACACCGATATGACGGAAACTAGGGCGGCAAGAGTGGAACAAAACACCAGGCATAAGGCCGAGCCTTCCACCCTTTACCAAGTATATAGATGCATTATTAAGTAAGATATATTGTGATATCCCAACAAGTAAACATGTTCCAACAAGGAACGACATCTCCATGTTCCAACCAGGAACAAACTTCAATCTTCACCTGCAACTAACAACGCTATAAGAGGGGCTGAGCAAAGCGGTAACATAGCCAAACAACGGTTTGCTAGGACATGGTGGGTTAGTGGTTTGACATGGCAATTGGGAGGCTGACAAGCAAAAGGTAGGCATCGTAGCATTGGCATGGCAAAAGAGCGAGCAAACTAGCATAGCAAAGATAGTAGTGATTTCGAGGGTATGATCATCTTGCCTGAAATCCCGCAAGGAAGAAGAACGAGTCCATGAAGAAGACAAACGGACGTAGACGAATGGATCCTCACAACCTCGACGTTATCGGAACCAACCCGAAGAAGCAAACACCGGAAAAGAAGCACACAACATAGTAAATAACCAACACATCAACATGGCATGATGCACAATCGAGTATGATGCATGTCCGGTTTAATGAAACATGGCATGGCAAAGTGCAACAAACAACACTACAAATTAAGTGGAGCTCAATATGCAACGAGTTGCATATTGACGAAACACCACGACAATTATTTAGTTCTCTCTCGGTTATGTACTCAACAATATTAAATGTTGGTTAACATGGCAAGAGGGTGAAGCAAAGTAAAACTACCTATCTAGTCAAGTTTAAATGAGGCCGGAAGCAACGAACAACAATTCCGGAAACTCCTCACGAGCATAAATTAGGTTTGGTACTGTTCTGCCCTAAACACAATTTTAGAGTTGTTTAACATGCAAGATGATGCCACCATGTTAAACTAGGCAAAATTCTACCCCATTTACATATAAATATTATTAAAAACGGAGTTACGGTTATTTAGTTATGAATAAAATCATTTTAGCATGGCATAGGAGCAAATTTAATCAAACAACATTTTTAACATTTTTAAACATGGATGAAAGTGGCAGAATATTAATCTACACAAAATTCTAAGCAGTTTCATATATAAAACATTTTAATCCGATGCAGGGTTCGTGAGTTATTAAATGCATGAACATGAGGGTCTTTTCTGTAAAACTGTAAATCCTGGGAAATTAGACAAATTCGCAGGTCAGGAAAAAAAACGATACGGGCCGCATCTACACTTGCTGGGCCAACAGAGGGGGAGCTGCTCACCACGGCACTTGGGCCGGCTCGGTGGTGCGGCCCACGCGGGCGCTGGCGCGGAGCTGGGTCAAGCAGGGGAGGAGAAGGCCGATCGAGGGGGAGGCGCTGGGCCTGGCGCGATGCAGGGGAGCGGCTGGGCCGAAGCAGAGGAGGCCCAGGCGTGTGCGGTCGCGGGACTGGCGCGGTCAAAGGGGCGAGCGGGCGAGCTGCTCGTCCTCTGCTCGATGCAGAGCTGCGGGCGGCTCCTGGTGCAGAGCTCTGGCGAGCGAGGCGAAAGGGCGGCGAGGCAAACGGTGACGGGGGCGGAGCTGCATCTGGCTCCGGCGAGGGACAAGAACGGCGCGGGATCCCGGCGAGGTTCGGGGCTTGGCTGGCGCAGTGCCACGCGGGAAGGAGGACGCCGGATCCACCGGACCGGGACGAGGCAAGGGGCGCCATGGATGAGCAGAGGGGTCTGCGTGCGGCGGTGTGGCGAAGCAGAGCCCGACGGGGGGGTCTCCACGGTAGAAGGCGAGGCCGGAGGGGTACGGAACGGATGGGTCCGTCCGGGAACAGGGCGGAGGCGAGCTGTAGGCCATGGCGACGACACGGCGTGGCAGGAGGAGGAGCATGGCACGGGGGCTCGGGCGCTGCGGGATGAAGGACGACGGCGAGCGGAACCAGGCGCGCGACGGTGGAGTCGAGCAGGAGCACGGGCTTGAGGATGCACGCCTCCATGGGTGCTTGCGCGGCTGCGGGGACTAGGAGGCGTCGGGGTGCGCTGCTCGGGAAGGAGCACGGCTGACGGGAGAGAGCCTCGATCCCGATGAGATCGAGCAGGGATGGATTTGGAAGTTTCGGTGATGGCTGGTTGGAGCGAAGGGAATCTAGGAGGATCCCGAGGGAGAGGAGTGGCGGCGGGAGGATGGGGATGGGACAGCCGGCCTAGGTTTTAGGGTTGATCTATTTATATAGCAAGTGGGGTAGGCTTAGGGTCATTTGGTCCCTTCGATTAAAATCGGACGGTCGCAAATAAAATAGTTAGGGAGCCCAAATAACAAAACGGAGATGTTTTGTAGACGTTAGGGGATGAACCGGACCCAACGGTAACGACAGACCGGTTTGGGTTCGGGGCAAGTTTCGGACATGCACACGAGGGTGCTGCGAGCTGGCAAGAGAGGTTAGGTGGACCTGGCGGTAGGTAGTGAGCTGTGCAGACGGTCTCGGGCTGAGAGAAGAGAAGAGAGGGAGGCCCGGCGACTGTTTCCGGAGACCGAAAACGTCCGACGTTAGACCGGCTATAATGCCGCTATAGTTTAACGGTTGGGCTATCAAACGAACTCCGAACGCGATGAAACTTGGCAGGCGGTCTACCTACACTATAATAAGACCACACGTCAAATCTCATCCCATTCCGAGAACATTTTCCGGCCACTTATAAAATACTATCTTGGACATGCCGCGGGCGCGTGCAAGTGTGGTTGGGCTCAGAACGGACAACGGAAGGAACGAGGAGACCGGGACGGATGCAAGTTTTGAAAACATGATGATGCAATGCACATGATGACATGATATGCAATGATAGGGCAACAACAGCGAATAACTACACGACACCTGGCACATCAGTCTCGGGGCGTTACAAGGATATTCCGAAGACAGCTTTTACCACCAGGTATGGGCTGTATGAGTATACCGTTATGTCATTTGGACTGACTAACGCGCCTGCCTATTTTATGAACATGATGAACAAAGTGTTTATGGAGTTTTTGGATAAGTTCGTCGTAGTGTTCATTGATGATATCCTGGTATATTCGAAGAATGAAGAGGAGCATAAAGAGCATTTGCGTTTGGTACTTGGAAAGCTCAGAGAACATCAATTATATGCCAAGTTCAGCAAATGTGAATTTTGGTTGAAGGAAGTAGGATTCCTCGGACATGTTATATCTGGAGAAGGTATAGCAGTAGATCCCGCTAAAGTTGAAACCGTGACCAAGTGGGAAGCCCCAACTACCGTTGGAGAGATCCGAAGTTTTCTTGGACTCGCAGGATACTACCGGAGGTTTATTGAGAATTTCTCAAGGATCGCGAAACCTATGACGGAGTTGCTGAAGAAGGATACTAAGTTCAAATGGACTGAGGAGTGTGAGGCAAGTTTTCAGGAATTGAGGAAACGTTTGGTTACCTCACCAGTGTTGATTTTGCCAGATCAAACCAAGGACTATGAGGTGTATTGCGACGCTTCACGTCGAGGACTTGGAGCAGTGCTTATGCAGGAAGGGAGAGTTGTTTCGTATGCTTCATGACAACTGAAGCCTCACGAATTGAATTATGCTACACATGATTTGGAGTTAGCAGCCGTAGTGCATGCATTGAAGACACGGAGACATTTCCTCATTGGAAATCATTGTGAGGTGTACACGGATCATAAGAGTCTGAAGTACATTTTCACGCAGAAGGAGGTGAACCTCAGACAAAGGAGATGGTTGGAGCTCATCAAGGATTATGATATGAAATTACATTACCATCCCGGAAAAGCTAATGTAGTAGCTGATGCATTAAGCCGCAAGAGCCATGTCAATAGGTTAATGACGGGAGAAATACCCAAGGAGTTAGCAGAAAATCTTCGTGAGCTATGTTTAGAAATAGTTCCGAGAGGCTATGTGGCAGCATTGGAAATTCAGTCAACTTTGATGGATAGAATCAGAGAAGCTCAGAAAACTGACAAAGAGATTGCCGCTATAAAGGAGAAACTGAGCAAGGGAAAAGCTAAAGGATTTCGTGAGGATGAGCACGACACCCTATGGTTTGAAGACCGTGTTTACGTGCCCAATGACCCGAAGATCAGAAAGTTGATTCTGCAAGAGGCACATGATTCACCGTATTCGATTCACCCAGGAAATACCAAGATGTATTTGGATTTGAAGGATATTTTCTGGTGGACCGGAATGAAAAAGGATATTGCAGAGTATGTAGCAGTTTGTGACGTATGACAGAGAGTAAAGGCAGAGCATCAGAAGCTAGCAGGATTGTTGCAACCATTGCCGATACCCGAATGGAAGTGGGATAAGCTAGGCATGGATTTTATCATGGGATTACCAAGGACTCGTTCAGGCTATGACTCGATTTGGGTTGTAGTTGATCGATTGACGAAAGTAGCTCATTTCATCCCAGTAAAGACCACTTACACCAGTGCTAGGTTGGCAAAGATATACATTACCAGGATGGTATGTTTGCATGGAGTTTCGAGGAGCATCGTATCAGATAGAGGAACCCAGTTTACCTCAAAGTTCTGGAAGCAGTTGCATGAGACTTTGGGTACTAGGTTAGAATTTAGAACAGCTTTTCATCCGCAGACAGATGGACAGACTGAGAGAGTCAAACAGATTTTGGAGGATATGCTGAGAGCTTGTGCGCTAGATTATGGATCTAGTTGGGATAATAATTTGCCATATGCAGAGTTCTCTTACAATAATAGCTATTAGACCAGTTTGAAGATGGCCCCTTTCGAAGCTTTGTACGGAAGGAGGTGCAGGACACCGTTGTCATGGGACGAAGTTGGAGACCGCCAGTTGTTTGGACCAGATTTGATTAAGGAGTCTGAACAGAAGGTGAAGTTGATTCGCGATAGGCTCAAGGTAGCCCAGTCCAGGCAGAAGAGCTACGCAGATTCTAAACGCAAGGAGACAGTTTACAAAGTCGGAGATAGAGCTTATCTTCGAGTATGCCCGCTTCGAGGGATTAAGCGCTTTGGAGTTAAGGGGAAGTTAGCGCCATGATTTGTAGGACCATATCGAGTTTTGGAGCGTATGGGAGAAGTGGCTTACAAGTTGGAATTGCCAGAAGGATTAACAGGAGTTCATGATGTGTTCCACGTTTCTCAGTTGAAAAAGTGTCACGCTGAGATGGCTGACATACCTTTGAGAGACACAGTGCCATTGGAAGCAATTCAGTTGGATAACAATTTGACCTATGAGGAAAAACCAGTCAAGATTCTTGAGTTTGCCAGCCAAGTTACTTGTAGCAAGGTTATCAAGTTTTGCAAAGTTCAGTGGAGCCACCACACGGAGGATGAAGCCACCTGGGAGCGAGAGGAAGATTTGCTTAAAGACCACCCTCACCTATTTTCTAGCCAACCCGAATCTCGAGGGCGAGATTCATCTTAAGGGGGGTAGGTTTGTAACATCCCAAATTTTCAATTTGGAATGTTATACATTAGGTCATCATGCATGTCATATTTTATCTTGCTTTTGGTTTTGATCCTAGAAAATCCTAAGCAACTCAAGGACCCACGGAGAGAGTTGGGGATTTCGTTATTTACATATTTGAGTTTTCTCAAATTATGTAAACAGGATCATTTGATTTTATTTATTTTATCATCAATTATTTCTATTACAAAAATATGAGAGTGGGAATAAAATAACTTTCCCAAAATATAGAAATATTGAGGATTTAATAAAAAAATCAAATAAGATTTATTTCGGAGTTTTTCGGTATTTTATTTGAATTTAGGAAAAATGTGCATTTTTCAAAGTTGTATTTTGGGCCCAGATAAATGTTCACTTTATCGGGCTTGATTTTAGAAACCTGGGAAAATTTATTTCGTGAATTTTGGAGTCCGTTTAGTATTTCTTTTTATTTTCTTCCGAGCGGAATTACTAAAAAAATAAAAATAAAAAATCGCGGAACCGACTTTGGGCCGTACTCGGCTAGGACTCCGACTGGCCGGGGCCTTTATAAGGCGCGCCCGAGGCCCGAGCCGAGCCAGCCCACCACCGCCGCCCTAACCCTAGCGCGCCCCAGCCGCCGCCGCCCCAGCCGCCGCCGCCGCCGGAGTTGCGCGCCGCCCGAGGTTCGCCGCCGCCTTGTTTTCCTTGCTGTTTAAAAAAAATCATCGTTTTTCTTTTTCATCGGATTTTTCCGCGGTTATTTTTTGATCGCGATTTCTGATCCGATTTTCGTTTTAGTATAACTTTTCGCTCGTTTATCGGAATCAGGCGATTCAAGCGCCTGGAGTTTCGTCTCGAAACCCTCTTTCCGAATAATCAACTTAAACATGTTTTTGCTACTGTAAAATTTGCCCTAGATCCAGATTACTAGAACGAAGTTGTTTTCTTTCGCCGTTTGATTTCTTTTGCCTCGTTCGATTTGATTCTTTTGCAAACCAGGGTTCTTAAGTTGAACTTTCTGGTTAGATCTTCTATTTGAGTTTTACCTGTGCATTAGATGAGTACTTATTGTATGGTTGTTGTTTGTCTGCGATAGAATACCTAGAGTGCGCCGCCAGTTACTTCGAATCTCTAGGTTTCGCGGATCATCAGCAAGGCAAGTAACACTTTGATCATACCTTTTTCTACAACCCAGTTTTATTGCATTAGATCAATTTTCACACATTGCATGATTAGGATCTAATTAAATTGTGGGATGGGAAGTAGATGAGGTAGTACCTATTACCTGTTTATTATCAAACCTTTGGGAGTTACTTCTACGTTTGCTTATTATGCCATGCTATGCTAGTAGACGTGGATTGGGTGAGTGAAATCCATGACAGATGTGAGATTGATAATTAATGGTTTATCTAAGGTTGCAACTTAAACACACATCTGGGTGGATTGAGGCACCTGGGGTTTCCAGGACTTGCCTATTTTTCTTTTGGACCGCCACCCAGGCTCAAAGGGATCATGAGATTATTCATACTAGAAACTTCCGTGTGCAGCCACAAGCTATTATGGGCTCTAGCATGGTTGACTAAGTTGTGCGAACTCTTACAGTGGTAGACTAGCAGATGTAGGGGATGTAGGTGGTACGGTCTACCCGATCGTAAGGTGCTAGCGCTTCAGAAAGACTATGTCTCGGTCATCCGTTTCTCAAACACCCTGTAGTGCGAGAAACCAAATGGAGGCGATCGAGTCTTGTGGGGAAAAGTGCGCAAACCTCTGTAGAGTGTAATAAACTAATCATGATTAGCCGTGTCCCCGATTATGGATATCTTGAGTATCTAGTACTTGGATTTTCATGTGAATCTCAACATGTTACTCTAAAGTTAATTTTGTTGGGTTTAATGATGTTACTTTAATTGGGATTCAGAATGCTGTCAACCATTCTCAATGTTTAACAACCACCATGATAGTAATTAAATTTATTCCTTTGAAGTAGGGAAAAATTGGCTTTACGCAAAAACTGTAACCATAGAGCTTTCCACCAGCCAAATATGCATATAGTATAGCTATTGCATTCCATTACTCTCTATGTGTTACCTTGCCAGCATATTCCATGTGCTGACCCGTTTTCGGGCTGCAACGTTAATGTTGCAGACTTTTCAGACGATGATTAAGGAGTTTTTTGGTCGTGGTTCTATACTCAGTGATGCCATTGGAGTTGATGGACTCACTTATCTTCTAAGCCTTCCGCTGTTATCGTTATTAGATGGCCTTAAGCCATATTTATTGTAATAAGTTCTCTTTTGAGACACTCGATGTAGTAAGTGTGTGATTTCTACTCTGCTATAAATCCTCCGAGTACTGTGTGGTGTCAGCATTACTGATCCAGGGATGACACTGGAGCACAGAAATCAGACTGTTTGAGGTCTGGTCGCTACATCAATCCATTAGGAGGTAAACGCAAGTCTACAATCTATGCATCTGCACAAACAATCAAACTCTTGCACCCAATGCGATAAAGGGGTTGTCAATCCCTTCACGATCACTTGCAAGGATGACATCTGATAGAGATAGATAGAAAAGATTACTAAAATGTAAAACAAAGTAAAAAAATAAATTGCAGCAAAGTATTTTTGGATTTTTTGGTTTATAAATCTGAAAATATATGATGGAAAATAGACCCGGGGGCCATAGGTTTCACTAGAGGCTTCTCTCTTGAAAGAAAATAATACGATGGGTGAACAAACTAGCACTAGGCTCTGGGTTAATAAGTTACTCCCAAAAATAATATAAAATAGCATATTAATGCATAGAAAACATCCAAAACAGATAATATAATAGCATGGAACAATAAAAAAATTATAGATACGTTGGAGACATATCAAGCATCCCAAGCTTAATCCTATTCGTCCTCGACTAGGTAAATGATAAAAGCAGAATTTTTAATATGGAATGCTGCCTAACATATTTATCCATGTAATTTTCTTTATTGTGGCATGAATATTCAGATCCATAAGATTCAAAACAAAAGTTTAATATTGACATAAAAACAATAATACTTCAAGCATACTAATAAAGCGATCGTGTCTTCTCAAAATAACATGGCCAAAGAAAGTTATCCCTACAAAATCATATAGTCTGGCTATGCCCCATCTTCATCACACAAAGTATTAAATCATGCACAACCCCGATGACAAGCCAAGCAATTGTTTCATACTTCTGATGTTCTCAAACTTTTTCAACTTTCATGCAATATATGAGCGTGAGCCATGGATATAACACTATAGGTGGAATAGAATATGGTGGTTGTGGAGAAGACAAAAAGAAGGAGATAGTCTCACATCAACTAGACGTATTAACGGGCTATGGAGATGCCTATCAATAGATATCAATGTGAGTGAGTAGGGATTGCCATGCAATGGATGCAATAGAGCTATAAGTTTATGAAAGCTCAAAAGGAAACTAAGTGGGTGTGCATCCAACTCGGTTGCTCATGAAAACCTAGGGAAATTTGAGGAAGCCCGTCATTGGAATAGACAAGCCAAGTTCTATAATGAAAAATTCCCACTAGTATATGAAAGTGATAACATAGGAGACTCTCTATCATTAAGATAATGGTGCTACATTGAAGCACAAGTGTGGAAAAAGGATATCAGCATTGCCCCTTCCCTATTTTCTCTCATTTTTTGGTGGGCTTCTTTTGGCCTCTTTTATTTTTTGTAAAGTCCAAAGACTCATCCCAACTTGTGAGGGAATCATAGCTTCCATCATCCTTTCCTCACATGCGACAATTGAAGGAAATATGCCCTAGAGGCAATAATAAAGTTATTATTTATTTCCTTATATCATGATAAATATTTATTATTCATGCTAGAATTGTATTAACCGGAAACATAATACATGTGTGAATACATAGACAAACAGAGTGTCACTAGTATGCCTCTACTTGGCTAGCTCGTTGATCAAAGATGGTTATGTTTCCTAACCATAGACATGAGTTGCCATTTGATTAACGGGATCACATCATTAGGAGAATGATGTGATTGACTTGACCCATTCCGTTAGCTTAGCACTTGATCGTTTAGTTTGTTGCTGTTGCTTTCTTCATGACTTATACATGTTCCTATGACTACGAGATTATGCAACTCCCGTTTACCAGAGGAACACTTTGTGTGCCACCAAACATCACAATGTAACTGGGTGATTATAAAGGTGCTCTACAGGTGTCTCCGAAGGTACTTGTTGGGTTGGCATATTTCGAGATTAGGATTTGTCACTCCGATTGTCGGAGAGGTATCTCTGGGCCCACTCGGTAATACACATCACTTAAGCCTTGCAAGCATTGCAACTAATGAGTTAGTTGCAGGATGATGTGTTACGGAACGAGTAAAGAGACTTGCCGGTAACGAGATTGAACTAGGTATTGAGATACCGACGATCGAATCTCGGGCAAGTAACATACCGATGACAAAGGGAACAACGTATGTAGTTATGCGGTCTGACCGATAAAGATCTTCATAGAATATGTAGGAGCCAATATGAGCATCCAGGTTCCGCTATTGGTTATTGACCTGTGACATGTCTCGGTTATGTCTACATAGTTCTTGAACCCGTAGGGTCCGCACACTTAACGCTACGATGACAGTTATATTATGAGTTTATATGTTTTGATGTACCGAAGGAGTTCGAAGTCCCGGATTAGATGGGGGACATGACGAGGAGTCTCGAAATGGTCGAGACATAAAGATCGATATATTGGACGACTATATTCGGACTTCGGAAAGGTTCCGAATGACTAGGGTATTTTTCGGAGTACCGGAGAGTTACGGGAATTCGCCGGGGAGTATATGGGCCTTATTGGGCCATACGGGAATAGAGGAGATAGGCCAAAAGGAAGGAGGCCTGCACCCCCCTCTGGTCCGAATTGGACAAGGGGTGCAGCCCCCTTTTCCTTCTCCCTCTCCTCCTCTTTCCTTCACTCCTACTCCAACAAGGAAAGGAGGAGTCCTACTCCCGGTGGGAGTAGGACTCCCCCCTTGGCGCGCCCTCCTCCTAGGCCATCCGCCTCCCTCCTTGCTCCTTTATATACAGGGGCAGGGGGCACCTCTAGACACACAAGTTGATCAAGTTGATCGTCTCTTAGCCGTGTGCGGTGCCCCCCTCCACCATAGTCCACCTCGATAATACTGTAGCGGTGCTTAGACGAAGCCCTACGTCGGTAGAACATCAACATCGTCACCACACCGTCGTGCTGACGAAACTCTCCCTCAACACTCGGCTGGATCGGAGTTCAAGGGACGTCATCGGGCTGAACGTGTGCTGAACTCGGAGGTGCCGTGCGTTCGGTACTTGATCGGTCGGATCGTGAAGACGTCTGACTACATCAACCGCGTTGTGCTAACGCTTCCGCTTTCGGTCTACGAGGGTACGTGGACAACACTCTCCCCTCTCGTTGCTATGCATCACCATGATCTTGCGTGTGCGTAGGAAATTTTTGAAATTACCGCGTTCCCCAACAGTGGCATCAGAGCCAGGTTTTATGCGTTGATGTAATATGCACGAGTAGAACACAAGTGAGTTGTGGGCGATATAAGTCATACTGCTTACCAGCATGTCACACTTTGGTTCGGCGGTATTGTTGGATGAAGCGGCCCGGACCGACATTACGCGTACGCTTACGCGAGACTGGTTTTACCGCCATGCTAAGCACACAGGTGACTAGCGGGTGTCAGTTTCTCCAACTTTAGTTGAACCGAGTGTGGCTACGCCAGGTCCTTGAGAAGGTTAAAACAGCACCAACTTGACAAACTATCGTTGTGGTTTTGATGCGTAGGTAAGAACGGTTCTCGCTAAGCCCGTAGCAGCCACATAAAACTTGCAACAACAAAGTAGAGGACGTCTAACTTGTTTTTGCAGGGCATGTTGTGATGTGATATGGTCAAGACGTGATAAGATATAAGTTGTTGTATAAGATGATCATGTTTTGTTGAAGTTATCGACAACTGGCAGAAGCTTTATGGTTGTCTCTTTATTGCATAAGATGCAAGAGCCAAATAATTGCTTTACTTTATCGCTATGCGATAGCAATAGTTGCAAGACCAATAGTTGGTGAGACGACCATGTGACGACACATTGATATAGATCAAGATGATGGAGATCATGGTGTCATGCCGGTGACGATGGAGATCATGACAGTACTTTGGAGATGGAGATCAAAGGCGCAAGATGATCATGGCCATATCATGTCACATATTATGATTGCATATGATGTTTATCTTTTATGCATCTTATTTTGCTTAGTTCGACGGTAGCTTTATAAGATGATCCCTTACTAAAATTTCAAGGTATAAGTGTTCTCCCTGAGTATGCACCATTGCCAAAGTTCGTCGTGCCCAGACACCACGTGATGATCGGGTGTGATAAGGTCTACGTCCATCTACAACGGGTGCAAGCCAGTTTTGCACACGCAGAATACTCAGGTTAAACTTGACGAGCCTAGCATATGCAGATATGGCCTCGGAACACTGGAGACCGAAAGGTCGAGCGTGAATCATATAGTAGATATGATCAACATAATGATGTTCACCATTGAAAACTACTCCATTTCACGTGATGATCGGTTATGGTTTAGTTGATTTGGATCACGTGATCACTTAGAGGATTAGAGGGATGTCTATATAAGTGGGAGTTCTTAAGTAATATGATTAATTGAACTTAAATATATCATGAACTTAGTCCTGATAGTATTTTGCAAATAATGGTATAGATCAATAGCTCGCGTAATTGCTTCCCTATGTTTTATATATATTCCTAGAGAAAACTAAGTTGAAAGATGTTAGTAGCAATGATGCGGATTGGATCCGTGATCTGAGGTTTATCCTCATTGCTGCACAGAAGAATTATGTCTTGATGCACCGCTAGGTGACAGACCTATTGCAGGAGCAGATGCAGACGTTATGAACGTTTGGCTAGCTCAATATGATGACTACTCGATAGTTTAGTGCGCCATGCTTAATGGCTTAGAATCGAGACTTCAAAGACGTTTTGAACGTCATGGACCATATGAGATGTTCCAGGAGTTGAAGTTAATATTTCTAGCAAATACCCGAGTTGAGAGATATGAAGTCTCCAACAAGTTCTATAGCTAAAAGATGGAGGAGAATAGCTCAAGCAGTGAGCATGTGCTCAGATTGTCTGGGTACTACAATCGCTTGAATCAAGTGGGAGTTAATCTTCCAGATAATATAGTGATTGACAGAGTTCTCTAGTCACCATCACCAAGTTGCTAGAACTTCGTGATGAACTATAATATGCAAGGGATAACGGAAACGATTCCCAAGCTCTTCATGATGCTGAAATCGACGAAGGTAGAAATCAAGAAAAGCATCAAATGTTGATGATTGACAAGACCACTAGTTTCAAGAAAAGGGCAAAGGGAAGAAGGAGAACTTCAAGAAGAATGGCAAGCAAGTTGCTGCTCAAGTGAAGAAGCCCAAGTCTGGACCTAAGCCTGAGACTAAGTGCTTTTACTGCAAAGGGACTGGTCACTAGAGGCGGAACTGCCCCAAGTATTTAGCGGATAAGAAGGATGGCAAAGTGAACAAAGGTATATTGGATATACATGTTATTGATGTGTACTTTACTAGTGTTTATAGCAACCCCTCGGTATTTGATAACTGGTTCAGTTGCTAAGAATAGTAACTCGAAACGGGAGTTGCAGAATGAACAGAGACTAGTTAAGGGTGAAGTGACGATGTGTATTGGAAATGGTTCCAAGATTGATATGATCATCATCACACACTCCCTATACTTTCGGATTAGTGTTAAACCTAAAATAAATGTTATTTAGTGTTTGCGTTGAGCATGAATATGATTGGATCATGTTTATTGCAATACAATTATTCATGTAAGTTAGAGAATAATTGTTGTCCTGTTTACATGAATAAAACCTTCTATGGTCATACACCCAATGAAAATGGTTTGTTGCATCTCGATCATGGTGATACACATTTTTATAATATTGAAGCCAAAAGATGCAAAGTTAATAATGATAGTGCAACTTATTTGTGGCACTGCCGGTTAGGTCATATTGGTGTAAAGCGCATGAAGAAAATCCATGTTGATGGGCTTTTGGAATCACTTGATTATGAATCAGTTGATGCTTGCGAACCATGCCTCATGGGCAAGATGACTAAGAATCCGTTCTCTGGAACAATGGAGCGAGCAACAGATTTGTTGGAAATCATACATACTGATGTATGTGGTCCGATGAATATTGAGGCTCGCGGCAGGTATCATTATTTTCTGATCTTCACAGATGATTTGAGCAGATATGAGTATGTCTACTTGATGAAACACAAGTCTAAAACATTTGAAAAGTTCAAAGAATTTCAGAGTGAAGTGGAGAATCATCATAACAAAAATAAAAGTTTCTACGATATGATCGCAGAAGTAAAATATTTGAGTTACGAGTTTGGCCTTCAGTTAAAATAATGTGAAATAGTTTCACTACTCACACCACCTGGAACACCACATTGTAATGGTGTGTCCGAACATCGTAATCGTACTTTATTAGATATGGTGCAATCTATGATGTCTCTTACCGATTTACCACTATCATTTTGGGGTTATGCATTAGAGACAGCTACATTCACATTAAATAGGGCACCATCTAAATCCGTTGAGACGACACCGTATGAACTATGGTTTGGCAAGAAACCTAAGCTGTCGTTTCTTAAAGTTTGAGGTTGCAATGCTTATGTGAAAAAGTTTCAACCTGATAAGCTCAAACCCAAATCGGAGAAGTGCATCTTCATAAGATACCCAAAAGAAAATGTTGGGTAGACCTTCTATCACAGATCCGAAGGCAAGATATTCATTGCTGAGAATGGATCCTTTCTAGAGAAGGAGTTTCTCTCGAAAGAAGTGAGTGGGAGGAAAGTAGAACTTGATGAGATAATTGTACCTGCTCCCTTATTGGAAAGTAGTTCATCACAGAAATCTGTTCTTGTGACTACTACACCAATTAGTGAGGAAGCTAATGATGATGATCATGTAACTTCAGATCAAGTTACTACGGAACCTCGTAGGTAAACCAGAGTAAGATCCGCACCAGAGTGGTACGGTAATCCTGTTCTGGAGGTCATGTTACTTGACCATGACGAGCCTACGAACTATGAGGAAGCGATGATGAGCCCAGATTCCACAAAATGGCTTGAGGCCATGAAATTTGAGATGAGATCCATGTATGAGAACAAAGTATGGACTTTGATTGACTTGCCCAATGATCGGCGAGCCATTGAGATTAAATGGATCTTCAAGAGAAAGACGGACGCTGATAGTAGTGTTACTATCTACAAAGCTAGAATTGTCACAAAAGGTTTTCGACAAGTTCAAGGTATTGACTATGATGAGAGTTTCTCACTCGTATCTATGCTTAAGTCTGTCCGAATCATGTTAGCAATTGCCGCATTTTATGAAATCTGGCAAATGGATAAACAAAACTACATTCCTTAATGGATTTATTAAAGACGAGTTGTATATGATGCAACCAGAAGGTTTTGTCAATCCTAAAGGTGCTAACAAAATATGCAAGCTCCAGCGATCCATCTATGGACTGGTGCAAGCATCTCGGAGTTGGAATATACGCTTTGATAAGTTGATCAAAGCATATAGTTTTATACAGACTTGCGGTGAAGCATGTATTTACAAGAAAGTGAGTGGGAGCACTGCAGCATTTCTGATAAGTATATGTGAATGACATATTGTTGATCGGAGATAATGTAGAATTATTCTACAAAGCATAAAGGAATGTTTGAAAGGAGTTTTTCAAATAAAGACCTCGGTGAAGCTGCTTACATATTGAGCATCAAGATCTATAGAGATAGATCAAGACGCTTGATAAGTTTTCCAATGAGTACATACCTTGACAAGATTTTGAAGTAGTTCAAAATGGAACAGTCAAAGAAGGAGTTCTTGCCTGTGTTACAAGGTGTGAAGTTGAGTAAGACTCAAAACCCGACCACGGCAGAAGATAGAGAGAGAATGAAAGTCATTCTCTATGCATCAGCCATAGGTTCTATAAAGTATGCCATGCTGTGTACCAGATATATTGTATACCCTACACTGTGTTTAGCAAGGGAGTACAATAGTGATCTAGGAGTAGATCACTGGACAGCGGTCAAAATTATCCTTAGTGGAATAAGGATATGTTTCTCGATTATGGAGGTGACAAAAGGTTTGTCGTAAAGGGTTACGTCAATACAAGTTTTGACACTGATCCAGATGATTCTAAGTCTCAATTTGGATATATATTGAAAGTGAGAGCAATTAGCTAGAGTAGCTCCGTGTAGAGCATTGTTGACATAGAAATTTGCAAAACACGTACGGATCTGAATGTGGCAGACCCGTTGACTAAACTTCTCTCACAAGCAAAACATGATCACACCTTAGTACTCTTTGGGTGTTAATAATATAGCGATGTGAACTAGATTATTGACTCTAGTAAACCCTTTGGGTGTTGGTCACATGTCGATGTGAACTATGGGTGTTAATCACATGATGATGTGAACTATTGGTATTAAATCACATGGTGATGTGAACTCGATTATTGACTCTACTGCAAGTGGGAGACTGAAGGAAATATGCCGTAGAGGCAATAATAAAGTTATTATTTATTTCCTTATATCATGATAAATGTTTATTATTCATGCTAGAATTGTATTAACCGGAAACATAATACATGTGTGAATACATAGACAAATAGAGTGTCACTAGTATGCCTCTACTTGGCTAGCTCGTTGATCAAAGATGGTTATGTTTCCTAACCATAGACATGAGTTGCCATTTGATTAACGGGATCACATCATTAGGAGAATGATGTGATTGACTTGACCCATTCCGTTAGCTTAGCACTTGATCGTTTAGTTTGTTGCTATTGCTTTCTTCATGACTTATACATGTTCCTATGACTATGAGATTATGCAACTCCCGTTTACCGGATGAACACTTTGTGTGCCATCAAACGTCGCAACGTAACTGGGTGATTATAAAGGTTCTCTACAGGTGTCTCCGAAGGTACTTGTTGGGTTGGCATATTTCGAGATTAGGATTTGTCACTCCGATTGTCGGAGAGGTATCTCTGGGCCCACTCGGTAATACACATCACTTAAGCCTTGCAAGCATTGCAACTAATGAGTTAGTTGCGGGATGATGTGTTACGGAACGAGTAAAGAGACTTGCCGGTAACGAGATTGTACTAGGTATTGAGATACCAACGATCGAATCTCGGGCAAGTAACATACCGATGACAAAGGGAACAACGTATGTAGTTATGCGGTCTGACCGATAAAGATCTTCGTAGAATATGTAGGAGCCAATATGAGCATCCAGGTTCCGCTCTTGGTTATTGACCGGAGACATGTCTCGGTCATGTCTACATAGTTCTCGAACCCGTAGGGTCCGCACACTTAACGCTACGATGACAATTATATTATGAGTTTATATGTTTTGATGTACCGAAGGAGTTCCGGATGAGATCGGGGATATGACGAGGTGTCTCGAAATGGTTGAGACATAAAGATCAATATTGGATGACTATATTCGGACTTCGGAAAGGTTCCGAGTGATTAGGGTATTTTTCGGAGTACCGGAGAGTTGCGGGAATTCGTCGGGGAGTATATGGGCCTTATTGGGCCATACGGGAATAGAGGAGATAGGCCAAAAGGAAGGAGGCCTGCGCGCCCCCTCTGGTCCGAATTGGACAAGGGGTGCAGCCCCATTTTCCTTCTCCCTCTCCTCCTCTTTCCTTCACTCCTACTCCAACAAGGAAAGGAGGAGTCTTACTCCCGGTGGGAGTAGGACTCCCCCCTTGGCGCGCCCTCCTCCTAGGCCGGCCGCCTCCCTCCTTGCTCCTTTATATACAGGGGCAGGGGGCACCTCTAGACACACAAGTTGATCAAGTTGATCGTCTCTTAGCCGTGTGCGGTGCCCCTCTCCACCATAGTCCACCTCGATAATATTGTAGCGGTGCTTAGGCGAAGCCTTGCGTCAGTAGAACATCAACATTGTCACCACACCGTCGTGCTGACGAAACTCTCCCTCGACACTCGGCTGGATCGGAGTTCGAGGGACGTCATCGGGCAGAACGTGTGCTGAACTCGGAGGTGCCGTGCATTCGGTACTTGATCGGTCGGATCGTGAAGACGTACGACTACATCAACTGTGTTGTGCTAACGCTTCCGCTTTCAGTCTACGAGGGTACGTGGACAACACTCTGCCCTCTCGTTGCTATGCATCACCATGATCTTGCGTGTGCGTAGAAATTTTTTGAAATTACCACGTTCCCCAACAATAATGCTCTAATAATGATGATCATCACACTTTTATTCACTTACAACTCAAGAATTACAACTCGATACTAGAACAAGGATATGACTCTATATGAATGCCTCCGGCAGTGTACCGGAATGTGCAATGATCAAGAGTGACATTTATAAAAAAATACGAATGGTGGCCTTGCCACAAATACTATGTCAACTACATGATCATGCAAAGAAATATGGCAATGATGGTATGTGTCATAATAAAACGGAACGGTGGGAGTTGCATGGAAATATATCTCGGAATGGCTATGGAAATGCCATAATAGGTAGGTATGGTGGCTGTTTTGAGGAAGGGTATATGGTGGGTTTAATGCACCGGCGAAAGTTGCGCGGTACTAGAGACGCTAGCAATGGTGGAAGGTGAGAGTGCGTATAATCCATGGACTCAACATTAGTCATAAAGAACTCACGTACTTATTGCAAAAATTTATTAGCTATTGAAACAAAGTACTACATACATGCTCCTAGGGGGTAGATTGGTAGGAAAAGACCATCGCTCGTCTCTGACCTCCACTCATAAGGAAGACAATCAATAAATAAATCATGCTCCGACTTCATCACATAACAGGTCACCATACATGCATGCTACGGGAATCACAAACTTTAACACAGTTATTTCTACCAATCCACAATTACTCACTAGCATGACTCTAATATCACCATCTTTATATCTCAAAACAATCATAAGGAATCAAACTTCTCATCGTATTCAATGCTCTCTATATGAAAGTTTCTGTTATATCCCTCTTGGATGCCCATCATATTAGGACTAAATTCACAACCTAAGCAAATTACCATGCTATTTAGAGAGACTCTCAAAATAATATAAGTGAAGCATGAGATATCGACAATTTCTATGAAATAAAGCCACCGTCGTGCTCTAAAAAGATATAAGTGAAGCACTAGAGCAAATTGCCTAGCTCAAAAGATATAAGTGAAGCACATAGAGTATTCTAATAAATTCACGATTCATGCGTGCCCCTCTCAAAAGGTGTGTACAGCAAGGATGATTGTGGAAAACTAAAAAGCAAAGACTCGTATCATATAATACACTACAAGCAAAACACATATCATGTGGTGAATAAAAATATAGCATCAAGTAAATTTACCGATAGACGAAGACAAAAAGGGGGATGCCATCCGGGGCATACCCAAGATTAGATGCTTGGTTATCCTTGAATATTACCTTGGGGTGCCTTGGGAATTCCCAAGCTTAGGCTCTTGCCACTCCTTATTCCATAGTCCGTCAAATCTTCACCCAAAACTTGAAAACTTCACAACACAAAACTCAACGGAAAACTCATGAGATCGATTAGTGTAAGAAAATAAATCACCACTTTTTGGTACTATTGTGAACTCATTCTTTATTTATATTGGTGTAATATCTACTGTATTCCAACTTCTCCATGGTTCATACCCCCCGATACTACCCATAGATTCATCAAAATAAGCAAACAACACATAGAAAACATAATCTGTCAGAAACAGAATAGTCTGTAGCAATCTGAAAACTTTGAATACTTCTGTAACTCCAAAAATTCTGAAAAATTAGGACAACCTGGGAAATTTGTATATCAATCTTTTGTAAACAATTCATATCCAAATCACGCTCTTGTGATTTTCTAAAATTGTTTTACTGGACGCAAAAGTTTCTGTTTTTCAGCAACATCAAATCAACTTTCAGCGTGAGCCATCCCAAAGGTGTTACTTGGCTCAAACACTAATTGAAACACCAAAACACAATTACTACAGAGGTAATAATGTTTATTTATTGCAAAACAGAACCAAAAACCAAAAACATAAAAATAAAAATAAAATTGGGTTGCCTCCCAACAAGCGCTATCGTTTAACGCCCCTATCTTGGCATAAAACATAGATCTAGGTATTGTCATCTTTGGTATGCAATCCATAAGTAGCTCTCATAATAGATTCATATGGCAACTTAATTTTCTTTCTTGGTAAGCTTTCCATGCCCTTCCTCAAAAAAGATTGAAATCTAATGTTTCCTTCTTTCATATCAATAACTGCACCAATCGTTCTAAGGAAAGGTCTACCAAGAATAATAGGACATGCAGGATTGCAATATATATCAAGCACAATAAAATCTACGGGTACATAATTCATATTTGCAACAATAAGAACATCATTAATCCTTCCCATAGGTTTTTTAATAGTGGAATCTGCAAGATGCAAATTTAAAGAACAATCAACAAATTCGCGAAAACCTAACACATCGCATAAAAGTTTTTGGAATCGTGGAAACACTAGCACCCAAACCACACAAAGCATGGCACTCATAATCCTTAATTTTAAACTTAATTTTAGGTACCGACTCATCATAAAGCTTTCTAGGGATAGAAACTTCCAACTCAAGTTTTTCTTCAAAAGATTTCATCATAGCATCAATGATATGTTTACTAAAATCTTTATTTTGATTATGAGCATGAGGAGAATTCAACATGGATTGCAACAAGGAAATACAATCTATCAAAGAACAATTATCATAATTAAAATCCTTGAAATCCAAGAGAGTGGGTTCATTGCTACTTAAAGTTTTGACCTCTCCAATCCCACTTTTATCAATTTTTGCAGTAAGATCTATAAACTCCAAATCATTGGGATGCCTTTTAGCTAAAGCTGACTCATCTCCAGTCCCATCTTTATCAAGATTTATATTAGAAAACAAAGATTCAATAGGAGTCACATCAATCACTTTAAGATCTTCATCATTATTTTCACACGACTCCAATTTAACGGCCATCTTATTTACCAAAGTAGTTTGTTTATCAGAAATTTGGCCTACTAAATTTTCCAGATGAGAACATTGAGATTTAAGACCATAAAATTCCTTAGAAACATCATCGTGCTCTTTATTAATATACTGCATCATAGTTTTTTGCTCCTTAAGTTCGTTTCAAAAGAGACTATTATGCTCAAAATGTAGGGACATGAAACTTTTAGCATTATTTTCAATCTCTTCCAACTTCCTATAGTAGGTATCAAAACTCTTGGGTTGAGCCATATGGGAAATCAAGCGAATGAAAATATGAACGGAAGAAGGGCGAATAAAAAGGCAAATCTTTTTATGTTTTCTGAAATCATTTTAGAAGTGGCGGAGAGCAAAACGAGAGGCAAATGGCAAATAATGTAATGCAAGATATGAGAGTTTATGATGGGTACTTGGTAGGCTTGATGTAGATCTCCCCGGCAACGGTGCCAAAAATTCTTTCTGCTACTTATTGATCTTGCATTGGTGTTTCCCTTGAAGGGGAAAGGGTGATGCAGTAAAGTAGAGATAAGTATTTTCCTCAATTTTGAGAACCAAGGTATCAATCTAGTAGGAGATACATGCAAGTCTCCAATCTATGCACCTGCACAAACAATCAAACACTTGCACCCAACACAATAAAGGGGTTGTCAATCCCTTCACGATCGCTTGCAAGGATGAGATCTGATAGAGATAGATATAAAAGATTACTAAAATGTAAAACAAAGTAAAAACAAATAAATTGCAACAAGGTATTTTTGGGTTTTTTTTGTTTTATAGATATGAAAATATATGATGGAAAATAGACCCAGGGGCATAGGTTTCACTAGAGGCTTCTCTCTTGAAGGAAAATAATACGGTGGGTGAACAAATTACTGTGGAGCAATTGATAGAAAAGCGCAAACTTATGACGATATCCAAGGAAATGATTATGAATATAGGCATCACCTCCGTGTCAAGTAGACCGACTCCTGCCTGCATCTACTACGATTACCACTAGTAGAAAAAGGGCCAAATGTGAAGCACATTAGTCTCAGTTTTTAACTGACCCGACACTAATGTGACCATTAGTGCTGGTTCGAACGGCTATGCATTAGTGCCGGTTCGTATTGAACCTTTAGTACCGGTTCGTGCCACGAACCAGTACTAAAGGGGGTGGTTGAAGGAAATATGCCCTAGAGGCAATAATAAAGTCATTATTTATTTCCTTATTTCATGATAAATGTTTATTATTCATGCTAGAATTGTATTAACCGGAAACATAATACATGTGCGAATACATAGACAAACAAAGTGTCACTAGCATGCCTCTACTTGACTAGCTCGTTAATCAAAGATGGTTATGTTTCCTAACCATAGACATGTGTTGTCATTTGATTAACGGGATCACATCATTAGGAGAATGATGTGATTGACATGACCCATTCCATTAGCTTAGCACCCGATCGTTTAGTATGTTGCTATTGCTTTCTTCATGACTTATACATGTTCCTATGACTATGAGATTATGCAACTCCTGTTTGCTCGAGGAACACTTTGTGTGCTACCAAACGTCACAACGTAACTGGGTGATTATAAAGGAGCTCTACAGGTGTCTCCAAAGGTACATGTTGGGTTGGCGTATTTCGAGGTTAGGATTTGTCACTCCGATTGTCGGAGAGGTGCCTCTGGGCCCTCTCGGTAATGCACATCACATAAGCCTTGCAAGCATTGCAACTAATGAGTTAGTTGCGAGATGAGGTATTATGAAATGAGTAAAGAGACTTGCCGGTAACAAGATTGAACTAGGTATTGAGATACCGACGATCGAATCTCGGGCAAGTAACATACCGATGACAAAGGGAACAACTTATGTTGTTATGCGGTCTGACCGATAAAGATCTTCGTAGAATATGTAGGAGCCAATGTGAACATCCAGGTTCCGCTATTGGTTATTGACCGGAGACATGTCTTGGTCATGTCTACATTGTTCTCGAACCCGTAGGGTCTGCACGCTTAATGTCAGATGACAGTTTCATTATGAGTTTATATATTTTGATGTACCGAAGTTTGTTTGGAGTCCCCGATGTGATCACGGACATGACGAGGAGTCTCGAAATGGCCGAGACATAAAGATTGATATATTGGAAGCCTATGTTTGGACATCGGAAGTGTTCCGGGTGAAATCGACATTTTATCGGAGTACCGGGAGGTTACCAGAACCCCCCCCCCCCCGGTAAACTAATGGGCATTAATGGGCCTAGTGGAGGAAGAGGAGAGGAGGCCTAGGGGATGCCGCGCGCCCCTTCCCCGCAAGTCCGAATTAGACAAGGAAGGGGGGCGGCACCCCCCTTTCCTTTCTTCCCTCTCCTCCTTCCCCCCAAGTCCTAATCCAACTAGGGAAAGGGGGAGTCCTACTCCCGGTAGGAGTAGGACTCCTCCTGCGCGCCTCCTCCTAGGGCCGGCCGCACCCCCTTGCTCCTTTATATACGGGGGCAGGGGGGCACCTCTAGACACACAAGTTGATCTTCAAGATTGTTCTCTTAGCCGTGTGCGGTGCCCCCCTCCACCATAGTCCTCGATAATATTGTAGTGGTGCTTAGGCGAAGCCCTGCGATAGTAGAACATCAAGATCGTCACCACGCCGTCGTGCTGACGGAACTCTTCCCCGACACTTTGCTAGATCGGAGTCCGGGGATCGTCATCGAGCTGAACGTGTGCTAGAACTCGGAGGTGCCGTAGTTTCGGTGCTTGATCGGTCGGGCCGTGAAGACGTACGAATACATCAACCGCGTTGTCATAACGCTTCCGCTGTCGGTCTACGAGGGTACGTAGACAACACTCTCCCCTCTCGTTGCTATACATCACCATGATCTTGCGTGTGCGTAGGAATTTTTTTGAAATTACTACGTTCCCCAACAGTGGCATCCGAGCCTAGGTTTTATATGTTGATGTTATATGCACGAGTAGAACACAAGTGAGTTGTGGGCTATATAAGTCATACTGCTTACCAGCATGTCATACTTTTGTTCGGCGGTATTGTAGGATGAAGTGACCCGGACCGACATTACGCGTACGCTTACGCGAGACTGGTTCTACCGACGTGCTTTGCACACAGGTGGCTGGCGGGTGTCAGTTTCTCCAACTTTAGTTGAACCGAGTATGGCTACGCCCGGTCCTTGAGAAGGTTAAAATAGCACTAACTTGACAAACTATCGTTGTGGTTTTGATGTGTAGGTAAGATTGGTTCTTGCTAAGCCCGTAGCAGCCACGTAAAACTTGCAACAACAAAGTAGAGGACGTCTAACTTGTTTTTGCAGGGCATGTTGTGATGTGATATGGTCAAGACGTGATGAGATATAAGTTGTTGTATGAGATGATCATGTTTTGTTGAAGTTATCAGCAACTGGCAAAATCCTTATGGTTGTCTCTCTATTGCATAAGATGCAAGCACCAAATAATTGCTTTACTTTATCGCTATGTGATAGCAATAGTTGCAAGAGCAAATGTTGGCGAGACGACCATGTAACAACACATTGATATAGATCAAGATGATGGAGATCATGGTGTCATGTCGGTGACGATAGAGATCATGACAGTACTTTGGAGATGGAGATCAAAGGCGCAAGATGATCATGGCCATATCATGTCACACATTTTGATTGCATATGATGTTTATCTTTTATACATCTTATTTTGCTTAGTTCGTCAGTAGCTTTATAAGATGATCTCTCACTAAATTTCAAGGTATAAGTGTTCTCCCTGAGTATGCACCGTTGCGAAAGTTCTTCGTGCTGAGACACCACGTGATGATCGGGTGTGATAGGCTCTACGTTCAAATACAACGGGTGCAAAACAGTTGCACACGCGGAATACTCAGGTTAAACTTGACGAGCCTAGCATATACAGATATGGCCTCGGAACACTGGAGACCGAAAGGTCGAGCGTGAATCATATAGTAGATATGATCAACATAGTGATGTTCACCATTGAAAACTACTCCATCTCACATGATGATCGGACATGGTTTAGTTGATTTGGATCACGTGATCACTTAGATGATTAGAGGGATGTCTATCTAAGTGGGAGTTCTTAAGTAATATGATTAATTGAACTTAAATTTATTATGAACTTAGTCCTGGTAGTATTTTGCAAATTATTTTGTAGATCAATAGCTCGCGTTGTTGCTTTCATATGTTTATTTTGATATGTTCCTAGAGAAAATTGTGTTGAAAGATGTTAGTAGCAATGATGCGGATTGGATCCGTGATCTGAGGTTTATCCTCATTGCTGCACAGAAGAATTATGTCCTTGATGCACCGCTAGGTGACAGACCTATTGCAGGAGCAGATGCAGACGTTATGAACGTTTGGCTAGCTCAATATGATGACTACTTGATAGTTTAGTGCACCATGCTTAAAGGCTTAGAATCGGGACTTCAAAGACGTTTTGAACGTCATGGACCATATGAGATGTTCCAAGAGTTGAAGTTAATATTTCAAGCAAGTACCCGAGTTGAGAGATATGAAGTCTCCAACAAGTTCTATAGCTAAAAGATGGAGGAGAATCGCTCAACCAGTGAGCATGTGCTCAGATTGTCTGGGTACTACAATCGCTTGAATCAAGTGGGAGTTAATCTTCCAGATAAAATAGTGATTGACAGAATTCTCTAGTCACCATCACCAAGTTAGTAGAACTTTGTGATGAACTATGATATGCAAGGGATAACGAAAACTATTCCCAAGCTCTTCGTAATATTGAAATCGACGAAGGTAGAAATCAAGAAAAACATCAAGTGTTGATGGTAGACAAGACCACTAGTTTCAAGAAAAGGGCAAAAGGAAGAAGGGGAACTTCAAGAAGAATGGCAAGCAAGTTGCTGCTCAAGTGAAGAAGCCCAAGTCTGGTCCTAAGCCTGAGACTAAGTGCTTCTACTGCAAAGGGACTGGTCACTGGAAGCGGAACTACCCCAAGTGATTGGCGGATAAGAAGGATGGCAAAGTGAACATAAGTATATTTGATATACATGTTATTGATGTGTGCTTTACTAGTGTTTATAGCAACCCCTCAATATTTAATACTAGTTCAGTTGCTAAGATTAGTAACTCAAAACGGGAGTTGCAGAATAAACAAAGACTAGTTAAGGGTGAAGTGACGATGTGTGTTGGAAGTGGTTCCAAGATTGATATGATCATCATCGCACACTCCCTATACTTTCGGGATTAGTGTTGAACCTAAATAAGTGTTATTTGGTGTTTGCGTTGAGCATGAATATGATTTGATCATGTTTATTGTAATACGGTTATTCATTTAAGTAAGAGAATAAATTGTTGTTCTGTTTACATGAATAAAACCTTATATGGTTACACATCCAATGAAAATAGTTCATTGGATCTCGATCATAGTGATACACATAATCATAATATTGAAATCAAAAGATGCAAAGTTAATAATGATAGTGCAACTTATTTGTGGCACTGCCGTTTAGGTCATATTTGTGTAAAGCGCATGAAGAAACTCCATGCTGATGGGTTTTTGGAATCACTTGATTATGAATCACTTGATGCTTGCGAACCATGCCTCATGGGCAAGATGACTAAAACGCCGTTCTCCGGAACAATGGAGCGAGCAACTGACGTATTGGAAATAATACATACTGATGTACGCGATCCGATGAGTGTTGAGGCTCGTGGCGGGTATCGTTATTTTCTGACCTTCACAGATGATTTGAGCAGATATGAGTATATCTACTTGATGAAACATAAGTCTGAAACATTTGAAAAGTTCAAAGAATTTCAGAGTGAAGTGGAAAATCATCATGACAAGAAAATGAAGTTTCTACGATTTGATCGCAGAGACAAATATTTGAGTTACGAGTTTGGCCTTCAGTTAAAACAATGTGAAATAGTTTCACTACTCACGCCACCTGGAACACCACAATGTAACGGTGTGTCCGAACATCGTAACCGTACTTCATTGGATATAGTGCAATATATGATGTTTCTTACCGATTTACCACTATATTTTTGGGGTTATGCATTAGAGACAGCTGCATTCACATAAAAAGGGCACCATCTAAATCCGTTGAGACGACACCGTATGAACTGTGGTTTGGCAAGAAACCAAAGTTGTCGTTTCTTAAAATTTGGGGTTGTGATGCTTATATGAAAAAGTTTCATCCTGATAAGCTCAAACCCAAATCGGAGAAATATGTCTTCATAGGATACCTAAAGGAGACTGTTGGGTACACCTTCTATCACAGATCCGAAGGCAAGACATTCGTTGCTAAGAATGGATCCTTTCTAGAGGAGTTTCTCTTGAAAGAAGTGAGTGGGAGGAAAGTAGAACTTGATGAGGTAACTGTACCTGCTCCCTTATTGGAAAGTAGTTCATCACAGAAACTGGTTCCTGTGACACCTACACCCATTAGTGAGGAAGCTAATGATATTGATCATGAAACTTTAGATCAAGTTACTACTGAACCTCGTAGGTCAATCAGAGTAAGATCCGCACCAGTGTGGTATGGTAATCCTGTTCTGGAGGTCATGTTACTTGACCATGACGAACCTACGAACTATGAGGAAGCGATGATGAGCCCAGATTCCACAAAATGCCTTGAGGCCATGAAATCTGAGATGGGATCCATGTATGAGAACAAAGTATGGACTTTGATTGACTTGCCCAAAGATCGGCGAGCCATTAAGATTAAATGGATCTTCAAGAGGAAGACGGACGCTGATAGTAGTGTTAATATCTACAAAGCTAGAATTGTCGCAAAAGGTTTTCGACAAGTTCAAGATGTTGACTATGATGAGAGTTTCTCACTCATATCTATGCTTAAGTCTGTCCGAATCATGTTAGCAATTGCCACATTTTATGAAATATGGCAAATGAATAAACAAAACTGCATTCCTTAATGGATTTATTAAAGAAGAGTTGTATATGATGCAACCAGAAGGTTTTTTCAATCCTAAAGGTGCTAACAAAATATGCAAGCTCCAGCGATCCATCTATGGATTGGTGCAAGCATCTCAGAGTTGGAATATACGCTTTGATAAGTTGATCAAAGCATATAGTTTTATACAGACTTGCGGTGAAGCCTGTATTTACAAGAAAGTGAGTGGGAGCACTACGTCATTTCTGATAAGTATATGCGAATGCCATATTGTTGATCAGAGATAATGTAGAATTATTCTGCAAAGCATAAAGGAGTGTTTGAAAGGAGTTTTTCAAAGAAAGACCTCGGTGAAGCTGCTTACATATTGAGCATCAAGATCTATAAAGATAGATCAAGATGCTTGATAAGTTTTTTCAATGAGTACATACCTTGACAAGATTTTGAAGTAGTTCAAAATGGAACAGTCAAACAAAGAGTTCTTACCTGTGTTACAAGGTGTGAAATTGAGTAAGACTCAAAGCCCGACCACGGCAGAAGATAGAAAGAGAATGAAAGTCATTCCCTATGCCTCAGCCATAGGTTCTATAAAGTATGCCATGCTATGTACCAGATCTATTGTATACCCTACACTGATTTTGGCAAGGGAGTACAATAGTGATCTAGGAGTAGATCACTGGACATCGGTCAAAATTATCCTTAGTGGAATAAGGATATGTTTTCAATTATGGAGGTGACAAAAGGTTCGTCGTACAAGGATTACGTCGATACAAGTTTTTGGCACTAATCCGGATGACTCTAAGTCTTCATCTGGATACATATTGAAAGTGGGAGCAATTAGCTAAAGTAGCTCCATGCAGAGCATTGTAGACATAGAAATTTGCAAAATACATACGGATCTGAATTTTGGCAGACTCGTTGACTAAGCTTCTCTCACAAGCAAAACATGATCACACCTTAGTACTCTTTGGGTGTTAATCACATATAGATGTGAACTAGATTACTGACTCTAGTAAACCCTTTGAGTGTTGGTCACATCACGATGTGAACTATGGGTGTTAATCACATGGTGATGTGAACTATTGATGCAAGGTATTTAAGTATTTTCCTCAATTTTGAGAACCAAGGTATCAATCCAGTAGGAGATACATGCAAGTCTCCAATCTATGCACCTGCACAAACAATCAAACACTTGCACCCAACACAATAAAGGGGTTGTCAATCCCTTCACAGTCGCTTGCAAGGATGAGATCTGATAGAGATAGATATAAAAGATTACTAAAATGTAAAACAAAGTAAAAACAAATAAATTGCAACAAGGTATTTTTGGGTTTTTTTATAGATCTGAAAATATATGATGGAAAATAGACCCGGGGGCATAGGTTTCACTAGAGGCTTCTCTCTTGAAGGAAAATAATATGGTGGGTGAACAAATTATTGTCGAGCAATTGATAGAAAAGCGCAAAGTTATGACGATGTCCAAGGCAATGATTATGAATATAGGCATCACCTCCGTGTCAAGTAGACCGACTCCTGCCTGCATCTACTATGATTACCACTAGTAGAAAAAGGGCCAAATGTGAAGCACATTAGTCTCAGTTTTTAACTGACCCGGCACTAATGTGACCATTAGTGCTGGTTCGAACGGCTATGCATTAGTGCCGGTTCGTATTGAACCTTTAGTACCGGTTCGTGCCACAAACCAGTACTAAAGGGGGTGGTTGAAGGAAATATGACCTAGAGGCAATAATAAAGTTATTATTTATTTCCTTATTTCATGATAAATGTTTATTATTCATGCTAGAATTGTATTAACCGGAAACATAATACATGTGTGAATACATAGACAAACAAAGTGTCACTAGTATGCCTCTACTTGACTAGCTCGTTAATCAAAGATGGTTATATTTCCTAACCATAGACATGTGTTGTCATTTGATTAACGAGATCACATCATTAGGAGAATGATGTGATTGACATGACCCATTCCATTAGCTTAGCACCCGATCGTTTAGTATGTTGCTATTGCTTTCTTCATGACTTATACATGTTCCTATGACTATGAGATTATGCAACTCCCGTTTGCCGGAGGAACACTTTGTGTGCTACCAAACGTCACAGCGTAACTGGGTGATTATAAAGGAGCTCTACAGGTGTCTCCAAAGGTACATGTTGGGTTGGCATATTTCGAGATTAGGATTTGTCACTCCGATTGTCGGAGAGGTATCTCTGGGCCCTCTCGGTAATGCACATCACATAAGCCTTGCAAGCATTGCAACTAATGAGTTAGTTGCGAGATGAGGTATTACGAAACGAGTAAAGAGACTTGCCGGTAACGAGATTGAACTAGGTATTGAGATACCGACGATCGAATCTCAGGCAAGTAACATACCGATGACAAAGGGAACAACGTATGTTGTTATGCGGTCTGACCGATAAAGATCTTCGTAGAATATGTAGGATCCAATATGAACATCCAGGTTCCGCTATTGGTTATTAACCGGAGACATGTCTCGGTCATGTCTACATTGTTCTCGAACCCGTAGGGTCCGCACGCTTAACGTTACGATGACAGTTTCATTATGAGTTTATATATTTTGATGTACCGAAGTTTGTTCGGAGTCTCAGATGTGATCACGGACATGACGAGGAGTCTCGAAATGGTCGAGACATAAAGATTGATATATTGGAAGCCTATGTTTGGACATCGGAAGTGTTCCGGGTGAAATCGGCATTTTACCGGAGTACCGGGAGGTTACCGGAACCCTCCCGGTAACCTAATGGGCATTAATGGGCCTAGTGGAGGAAGAGGAGAGGAGGCCTAGGGGCTGCTGCACGCCCCTTCCCCCCCAAGTCCGAATTGGACAAGGAAGGGGGCGGCGCCCCCCCCCTTTCCTTTCTTCCCTCTCCTCCTTCCCCCCAAGTCCTAATCCAACTAGGGAAAGGGGGGAGTCCTACTCCCGGTAGGAGTAGGACTCCTCCTGCGCGCCTCCTCCTAGGGCCGGCCGCACCCTCCCTTGCTCCTTTATATACGGGGGCAGGGGGCACCTCTAGACACACAAGTTGATCTTCAAGATCGTTCTCTTAGCCGTGTGCGGTGCCCCCCTCCACCATAGTCCTCGATAATATTGTAGTGGTGCTTAGGCGAAGCCCTGCGACAGTAGAACATCAAGATCGTCACCACACCGTCGTGCTGACGGAACTCTTCCCCGACACTTTTCTGGATCGGAGTCCGGGGATCGTCATCGAGCTGAACGTGTGCTAGAACTCAGAGGTGCCGTAGTTTCGGTGCTTGATCGGTCGGGCCGTGAAGACATACGGCTACATCAACCGCGTTGTCATAACGCTTCCGCTGTGGGTCTACGAGGGTACGTAGATAACACTCTCCCCTCTCGTTGCTATACATCACCATGATCTTGCGTGTGCGTAGGAATTTTTTTGAAATTACTACATTCCCCAACAGTGGTGGCAGGCTGGCATCATGCCGGGGCCCCACAAACCCCTTTAGTGCCGGTTTGTGACACAAACCAAGACTAAAGGTCCAACCTATAGTCCCGGTTTGTGTCACAAACCGGCACTAAAGGGGTCTTAACCTATAGTCCCGGTTGGAGACACAAACCGACACTATAGGGGCAATTTTCAA
>NC_041392.1:418567177-418589282 GCF_002162155.2 Triticum dicoccoides | reverse complement strand
CGCCATTTCAGTCTTGAAAGAAACAAAAGAAAATGATAAAACTTCGAGATGTAGTTATGTTACTACATATACTAGTTAGGAAAATTTAAGAACTTAAATTTGGACATGTTTTGCAAAAAAAGTGTGATGAAAAACTAAAACGACCATATCTTTTGCATACAATGTCGAAAAAAACGTATAATATATCAAAATGTTCATCACGAAAATCCGCATCCGATTTTGACCGCCGTAGGCCTGTTTGCAAATTTTAGAATCCTAAAATTCTAAAAGGAAAGAAGATTTGCAGAACCGGCACTAAAGGCCCTTACGAACCGGTGCTATAGCCTGGTTCCGCACTAGTGTACTCCACATATCGACCGCTATCCAGCATGCATCTAGAGTATTAAGTTCATAAGAACGGATTAACGCCTTAAGTAAGATGGCATGACGTAGAGGGATAAACTCAAGCAATATGATAAAAACCCCATCTTTTACCCTTGATGGCAACAATACAATACGTCCCTCACTACCCCTACTTTGTCACTAGGTGAGATCACCGCAAGATTGAACTCAAAACTAAGAACCTCTCCCATTACAAGAAGAACCAATCTAGTTGGCCAAACCAAACCGATAATTCGAAGAGAAATACAAAGATATCAAGTCATGCATATAAGAATTCAGAGAAGATTCAAATAATATTCATAGATAAAACTGATCATAAATCCATAATTCATCGCATCTCGACAAACACACCGCAAAAGAATATTACATCGGATAGATCTCCAAGAACATCGAGGAGAACATGGTATTGAAGATCAAAGAGAGAGAGAGAGAGAGAGAGAGAGAGAGAGAGAGAGAGAGAGAGAGAAGAAGCCATCTAGCTACTAGCTATGGACCTGTAGGTCTGTGGTAAACTACTCACGCTTCATTGAAAGGGCAATAGAGTTGATGTAGAAGCCCCTTGTGATCGAATCCCTCTCCAGCAGGGTGCCGAAAAAGGCCCCAGGATGGGATCTCACGGTACAGAAGGTTACGGTGGCGGAAAAGTTTTTTGGTGGACGTTTCTGATCGTTTGGGAATATTTGGAAATTTATAGGCCAAGAATTAGGGTTGGAGGAGCTTCGAGGGGCCCACAAGACCTCAGGGCACGCCCCCATAGGGCGCACCCCTGAGGCTTGTGGCCGCCTCAGGACTCCTCTGACTTCATCTCCAAGTCCTACATGTGTCTTCTGTTCCAAGAAAAATCATCACGAAAGTTTTATTTCGTTTGAACTTCGTTTGTTATTCCTTTTCTGTAGAACTCAAAAACAGGGAAAAAACAGAAACTGGCACTGGGCTCTGGGTTAATAAGTTAGTCCCAAAAATAATATAAAATAGCATATTAATGCATATAAAGAATCCAAAACAGATAATATAATAGCTTGGATCAATAAAAAATTATAGATACGTTGGAAACGTATCAATGGTATACTACCTGACACTCCTCTCGTGTGCATACATAGGTATTGTCAGAGCTTCACGAATGATGAGGAGGAGTCCAAGTAAAAGAGTACAACTACACCACCCGCGAGGGAATCATGGAAGAGAAAGGAAGAAGAGGATTGTGCCAGCCCAGAAATACCGGTACAACTGGTCTACTACCGGCTAACTACTGGTCTACTACCGCTCAACTATCGCTCCGCATACTATAATCAAGTGGTACAAGACCGGTACCACCCCGGTAGTTACAGTACCACCGGTACAACCGATCCTAGCACCGAACGGTACAACCGGTCTGCCTGCGCGCAGAATTGGCCAAGTGGCCTTGTATCTTTCCCATTCCGACCCTCACTTACCCCTTCGTGGCTAGGACTATATATATTCTTTCCCCACCTCATTTCTAGGATAGCTAAGAGTAGATCTAGACATTAGAACTTAGCTCATGTATCTCCCCTTGTGGGATTCCTCTTGAGAGAGGGACACTCCAATGGAGTTCAAGACCTCCATTGGAGAAGATCCTTGGGGATTCAAGACCCCTTTTAGGGAAGATCCACCCATGGATTCAAGACCCATCTCTCCATGAGATTTGGATGAACTATGTTGCATCTTTATTTCCTTTGTTGTTCTTGGATCTTGATGCATCTCTTGTATTGCTTCTGATTTGAGGAGTACTTGGAGTGAATCCTGTCCAATAGAGTGTTTTCCCCTTTGATTTCTCCATGATTTCCCCTCGTGTTCGTCGTGTTTCTCCTTGAATCCACCTCCAATTCGTGAACATCAGAACAAATCTCACTGATTAGGGTTCTACCCTAGATTCAAAAGTAAGTAAAAAACGATATCACAATGCTTGGAAACAAGGCCTAGCGTTCATACTTTCAGTAGTTCCAACTCTCAACATCATTAACATAATTGAACATCATGATAATCCCTCGAAGTGTAGCAAAGAATCACTCCAAAGTTCCTATTCTATGGGAGAAAGTAGGATGAAATCGTGTAGGAAGCAAACTACCTCAAAGTTGTCCTTCCAATCAATCTGTTGAACCACCCCAATGCACCACCAATAGTCCCAAAGATCGCACTATGACAACACCATATGATACTATCATTCAACCTTTATGCTAAGATTACCCCAATGTCACCTCGGGTATCCACAAGTTAATTACTAGACATGCATCAAGTGATCTCAAATCCAAAGTATTCAGTCCAACATAGAGAGACTTCAAACAACAATACTCAGTTCACCACAAAAAGGATATATGGGGTTAAACATCATAAGATCCAACTTTATTAATCAAGCTCATGATACATCAAGATCGGGCCCATCAAGAACATGAGAGAGGGAGAGAGAGGTTGAACACATAGCTACTAGTACATACCCTTAGCCCTGAGGATGAACTACTCACACATCACCATGAGAACAACAAGGTTGATGAAGATGCCTCCTCTAATAGTTCCCCCTTCCGACAAAGTGCCAAAAAAGGGCTCTAGACGGGATCTTCGCGAAACAGGAACTTGTGGCAGCGGAAAAATTATTCTGATGGTACAACGGAGGGTTTCGGTATTTATAGGAAAATGTAGCGCTAGAATCATGTCAAAAGGGTGTAGGGCCCCACAAGCCTAGGTGGCACTGCCAACCCCCTGGCCATGCCACCTGGGCTTGTTGGGACCTCGTGACTCCTCTCAACATCTTCCGAAGCTTCTAGGGTCCTTCTTGGTCTAGAAAAAATCATCAAAAACTGGCATCGTGTTTGGACCTTCTTAGATATGGATTTTCTACGAAACCAAAAACATGAATAGACACTAAGCACTTAATTAATAAGTTAGTCCATAAAAATAATATAAAAATGCACCAAAACCATATATAATTGATGTTAATATAACTTGAATACTTTATAAATTATAGATACGTTGGACACGTATCACGCGCCGGCCCAACCCTAACTGAACAAAATTGGCACCAGCAAGGCGGCCGGCTCACGGGGGCTTCCCCCACATGTTGGCCCCATGTGCCCACCGATGAACCCAAGCCCAAACCGAGCCCCACGCGCGAGCCGACGCTGCGACCGGGACCCGGCTCGCGTGCCTGTCGTGATCCGACCAGCCTGGTGCGGGATGAGGACGCCGCTAGGCGGGCCTAGCTAGGCCATCGCGCTTTCGTGGGTACGGGGTGACGAAAGATGCCCAATGACAATGGTCCCGAGCGTGCTGGGTTGTCCACTCGTCATGGACCACTCAGCCGGGTCGCTGGTAGAGAAAGGCCGCTCAAGGGCGTGGACGAAGTAGCCCAATGACTGTGACCCCGGGCATGCTGAATGGTCCACCCATCATCGTCCGGCCAGGCAGGTGAGTCGAGGTGGTCGCGCATGGGAGGGGGCGCGATGGACACCGCCTAATAATAATGGCCCCGGGCGGCTAGGCGGTCCACCTGTCATGGACCCTCCAGCCGGGCAGATCGGACGGCACGAAGCCGCCTCGAGAGGCTCCCGCGGCAAGCCAGCCGCAAATGGACGGCCATGAGGCACTCTCACCCTCAAGCAGCCCAGGGAGGCGGGTACATTAGGTACTCATGTGGTCCTTCGTATGGTGTTTTGAATCGGTATGTTAATCCTTAAGTCTGCAATTCTAGATGACTAAACATATAATAAATCTACACATGTGATTAATTTTAGATTAACATTCATTAACATTATAACCATAATATATATATTTTGAAACATTGAGAAATGTTTTGATAGTTTGTAGAATTTCATCATGAAATGACGTTCGTGGAAGATGTGGTAAAAAAAATTCGATACTCCAAAATGTGTTTGAAAATAACATCTTCAAGCATCAATTTTCTTTTGCCACATATTCCACAATGTCATATGATGGTGAAATTTTACAAATTACCGAAACATTTGTCAATGTTTCACACAAAAAAATGTCATATGGTGGTGAAATGACGTTTACAAATTACATTTTTCGCGTCCAGATGTCACATGCTTCTCCGCTTCGGAAAGGGTAGAGGCGAAAAAGTCGCCGTACTTCTCCGTTTCCTCAATTATTTACGGCTCGACCACTCACTCTACCACCGGTGGTTTCTACGCGAGACGCCGGCGATGACCTCGACCGCCGCCGCCGCCGCCGCCGCCGCCATTAACTCCGTCTCGTCATATGCTCTCTCCCCGCACGCCGCTCCCTTCAACCCCCCCTCCCGACCGGCTTGCGCCCCTTTCCAGTACCGCCCGAATGGTAACCTTTTCCTTTCCCTTCCTCCAATCCCCACCTTTTTCTTGTTATTCTCTGCCTTGCTCTGATATTCCGGTTCTTGGCTGGTTCGCGCCTTATCGGCCCTTGTGATTGCGTTACGCCGCTGGATTAATCTAGTTGTTCTGACCAGCTTGGCAAAATATTTGACCTTTGTCCGGTTCTTGGGCGTTAGCTAGGTTTGCGGTCTGGGGTAGTAGGCGGAGAATCAGTTGATCCTAGCTGATTAGTAGTATCCGGCATACATCATTCCACCCTCTCAGTCACCACTAATTTATAACTTTATATCCATGATTATCCCCAATCGGGGCAACAATATACTGTAGATGCTATATTTGTGTTCTTGTTCAACTGCATAACGTGCCAGTCATCTGTTTACATAGCAAAGCCATTGATTGTGTATTGCCAATGCATAGGTGATGTTTCTAGGTCGGCGGGTGCTAGCTCTGTGGGTTATGCTGAAGAGAAGACATCAAGAGATACTCACTCAGCGTCACCAATTGCATGTGCCTTGATGAAATCAAGTGGTGCCGTTTATCCACCCTCTACACATGCCATGCACACTGGGCAGCCAAGTTCATGGTCAGCAGTTTGCCTGGATGCGTATCCCTCCTCACCATATGTCGGGATAACATCCAATTACAAGCTGCAAAATTCCTTGACCTCAGGAAATGGGAGCAAATGTTCAACAGCGAGGATAGAAAGGCCACCAAATAAAACATCAGAATCTAACAAAAACAGTTGTGGTTCTGGAAGCAAGTTGGTTATAGCAGAAAATCCTAAGTCTAATAAAGACAGTGAAAAAGAAACATCATCCCGCAATTTACAATTCAGTGGTCCTGTCGATGGCAAGGACAATTCACAAGGTACCATGTTCTCCTCCAAAGAGGCAAATCCTGTCTTCAGTGCAAGCCCTCTTCATATTCCAACTACTTCTGCTGATCCATGTGGTGTTTTGGCCGAGGATGTGATGCCAGATCCATCAGAATGCTCTGTTGATTCACCGTGCTATAGAGGTGCTTCAGCTTCTCGTCTGTCTCCATTTGATGTTTTCCAGACACCTGCTACCCAGTCAACTAATCAAGATTTGGAAGCTTTTGCTGTACGACAGAAACAAAGCTCTAGCACTGTTCAACATCATGAAACTCCGTCCGAGCTCCAGAGTTCGGTCACCAAGACTAACCACGACCACTGCAAATCCCAGGCTGAAGCCGGTGTGTCAAAGAAATCTGGGGTCACAAGTATAAAGGAGACAAAAAATTCATGTGGGAAGGAGCTTGAATGTGCAAACCAGTATGCAGCAAAATGTGAACTGGAGCAGAAACACCTTTCGAAACTGAGAGACAATTATGTGAAGCGATCTGGTCTGAATTATGCTGCTCCGGATTTTGTACCTTCATCGATTGGGAAATCAAAAATTGGGAAAGGTTTATCTATATCTGTTGAAGTTATTTTCGATAGTACCTGATGCTTGATGTTTTGAATAAGCATTTCCTTCAAATGCACAATATGCTATCTATTTGATACATTTTACAGGACCCTGTTCTTCAACAGGAAAGAATATATCGGGAGTTCTCAAGGCGATCGAGAACCTAACTGTGGTATTCCAGAGTAGTTATTCTGGTGATGAAATTGAGCTAGATGAAGATGACTGCATCCTCCTTGAATCAGTGATTGATAGACTTCAGACTTGCCTTCATAAAATAAGAAAGGTGCGTTGTTTTATTGTTGTTTTTGTTTTCAACTTCTTATTTAGCATAGACATTGTGTTCAATTCGAAATACTTTCAGTTGAGCATACCCGCAACCTGCAGCTCGCAGTTTTACTTACGTCTTGCCTTGTTCAAAACTATTTTGACATGAGAGAGCAGGTGTACCAGGCTAACCTTCATTTTTTTTCTTATTTCCTTATTGCTTACTTCGAAGTTTGATTGCTTCCACTTACGCCCGATGTTATTGCCTGATTTGTTCTCAGGCGGAATAACTGTAGAAACTATCATTTTGAGTCATATGTAGGATAAGCAGATATATGGTCTCTGGTTTTTGTTAATTCTATTTAATTGTTAACATTTTCCTTCTTGTCGATAAAAAAACAAAAACCATTCAGACTTACTACAGTAATATGATATTTGCAGTGACCCAATGATAATTGTGTATCTGTTGTTACTAGGATCCTATTAAGGGTGCTTCTGACAAGGCAGGGCCAAAGGCTCCACATTCGCAGACTGCAGTTTTAAAATATGACCCAGGAAAATATAATCGTAGTTACATTGCAGATGGTGAAAAGGACATAATTATTAATCATTTTGCTGGTTCTAGTCATATGCACAATGAGTTTGGAAGAAACAGTTTGACACGGGGCCAGGTAACCTCTTCTACTCATGATAAATTACTTTGTTGTTTCTTTCATTTGCTGAGTTGTTAAACTGTGTTAAAAGGTCTGGCAATTTTTAGAAAATATGTGCAAAAGAATTTTTCTCCTTGCAAAAAGTTTCAGGAAAATCGTAGGACTTATATGTACCTTGTGATAAGTCTAGCAGTATTGGATGCCACTCACATAGAAAATTAGTTTAACCAATTGTTTCTGTTTCACTTTATTGACAAGCAATTTATGATTGACCAGCCTGCACTCAACAATGTCCAAAAGAAGATGTCCTGTGAGGAAGAGCATCCACAGGTTCTTGTGTATAAGAATCTGTGGATTGAAGCGGAGCGTGCAAATTGTGAATTGAAGTACCAGCTGAAACACACTTGTATAAAAATAGACCTAGAGTCCAGCATGGCTCCTATTGGTGGGCCTGGGCCAAGAAAGAATTATTCCCAAGTCTCTGATTTGAGTACGATCCAAGTAATCTATATGGAGTTGCCTTAGCTCACCCTACTGGAGAGACATCAGGAGCAAGAAACGGTCAATATCCTCCTTATGCTGGTGACTGCACCCGGTCAGGAGGCGACGCCGCACTTAGCTGTTCTTCAAGCACCAAAGGGTACGCTGCTCTGCCGAAGAATTTGCAGCATGGCCATGTCCTCACAGGCTTGGAAGAAACTGCCACGCATCTCCATGCGCCTCTGCCATATGGAGCTTGTCAAGGGTTGAATGGAGACACTTTGGATGGAGTGGCTGCCCGCTCATACATCACCGGACAAGATGGCATTTTGCGTAGCAATTCAAAGTATGGATCGTCAGACTGGGAGCATGTGCTAACTGAAGAAATCGGCTGGAGTTGAGCGAATCTGCCGATGGATGGTGGCACCTGTATATGAGGAAGTAGGATTGCAGGAAGCCAGGGATTCTGGTTACCTTTTTGTTTGCTGACTAATGCTGCTGAAAACGGCACTAGGCAAAATTGTGTGTTTCTCATCGGGCGAAAAAGTGCCCCCGTTATGAATCTTCTCGGAAACAATGGTTGTATAAATATGAACGTGTAATGCTACTACTAAGCAATGTCTTGTTCTTTAATGTCATGGCGGGCAACCCTGACGGAGGGATTGTGCGTCAGGATTCAGAGCCTAACGGACATGTGGGGTTGTGGTGTGTGTAGGGCCGATATGTCAGGCAGCTGTGCGCCTGTGTGTGCGGCTTTTAAGCCCCACGGCTGTAATGTGTGAAAGCAGCTAATGAAATGGATAGTCTAAATTCGAAAATTCGTTTCTGAGCCCATGCGCAGATCCAATTACCTTCCAATATTAAAGATACAACCATATGTTTAATTTTTTTAAAAATACGTTGTTTAAGAAAACGGGCCATCCAAGAATCTTCAAATCTCGTGTATATACATAAAGCAAGGTGATCATGCTCTCCCTTCGGGAATTGAATCTACATGATCCAGCAAAATGAACCAAAATTACAAGTATTATCCTTCACCACACAAAAATAAGCATAATGCCTTTTACCAATAAAGTAGCATGCATAGGTGCTTAATGCTTAATTGACAGTCTAGAAGGGCTGCTCGGCAAGCATTAACATACAACACATAACAAATTGAGTTCTGTGAAACACTGCATTGCAAGGACTGAGAAGTCCTATAGTAGTAGCTTAGATGTAAATACTGCAATTTCTTGAAAATACACTACTCGGGAAGGCTGGTAATCATGTCGTGGCAAGTAAATCACGTGGAGGGTTCGCTGTCAAGGCGAATCCTCTTGGTACCAACCTCGTCAGCAGCCGGCACCCTATTCTCCTTTGCTTCCACCGAGCACCTCTTGTAAGGTTTGAAGCCTGTCCGGCGGGATTTCATATTCAGGTGTGACAATTCAATGGGAAAGGTAGCTCTTGGCCCAACCAATGTATCAAGTTCATGGTCCATAACTGCAGCACTCTTGTTGAGGTCGACCGTCACCGTAGTAGCTTCGTCTTGTTCCCCCCTGGGTACCACCTTCAATCCTTCTGCTTGTGGAGGAGAAAAGCTTTGGGGAAGCTTTCCTCTACTGAACAGTTTATCGAAAGCCATACGACCCTGACAGCAGAAATGTGAATTAGAAAAGCAGTGATAGATGCTCAAGAGTAACATAGAAACGAAGTTCGGCAATGCTGGTAGACTACAACCTCTTCGGAAACTTCCTTCCATGAATCATTTGTGCTTGAAATGTTCCTAAACCTGCGGTGGTTCATGTCACCAGCTGAAGAATTACTGCAACATGCTTGCTGTGTCTTGTCGTTGGCTTGATCTTGGTTCTCAGGAACATGTTCTGCCTCTACATCACTACTTGATGGCGTGTTGGAACCACATGAAGAGCGATCCTGCTTCTTCTTGTTGCCGAAAGCATCACTTGTTTCAGCTCCTGTGGGAGGTGTTGTCTCAACTTTATCAGCTGGAGATATATTTAACTCGGTGTGGGGAGACACCTCTCCTTTTCCACTCTTGTCGGATCCAGAAGACGCTACAACTATCATAGCTTCAGGTTGACCTTGCTCCTGAGCTACTTGGCATTCCTTCGGTGCGTTGTCCACTGGGCAGTTCTCTGTAGCTCGCTGAACATCCGTTGTGGGAAAGGAAGCAGTAGGAACTGGGACAAATGGAAAAGCCATGGGGGGAGCAAAAAGAGGGAGAAGACCTTGTGTTGCCCACCATGCCGAAGCCGCAGCAACTGTAGCTGCTACCACAGAAGCCATGCTTGGAGGAGAACCAATATGTCTTCCTTGAGCATTCTCAGCAAAAACTTCTTGATTTGGACCAACAGGAATGTTGCTGTCTGCTGCTGGCCAGTATGATGCTGCAAGCCTTGCGGCTGCATGTACTGTGGGGTTTGATAACAACGTGGAAACGAGCATGTTGGAGAAGGTGGATGACATATTAAGAGAAGACCTGTAGGCATCTTGGTTGCAATGGCATTGCATCGTTGGTGCAAAGCCTGCATAGTTGTGGGGAAAGGACTGTGCTGTGGAGCTGCTGCCAATTTTTGGATCCACCGGAAGTGTTGGATGGATGCAGTCCATGCTTCCATTAGCTCCTCCCACTCGATCACTTGTTTGATCAGGATGACTTCCTTCAGTTCCAGGGTCTGGAGCGCCAGTTGCCCCAGTCTTATTCATTTGGTAGAGTGGGGCACTTGCAGCATGTTGACCCGTGTATGTTGTCTCCACAGTATTTGGCTTCAATTGCATGTGTTTCATTGAGTTATCCAAACAATCTTCATGAGAACCGTCATAATTAGAACTGATGTGGACTCTGTTGTTCCTCTCCATTTCCTGGTCATTAATATCTTTTACATCCTTCCCCACATCAATGGAAGTAGATTTCCTTTCCATGGTTGCAATATCTTTGTTTTCTGTTTTAGTCGGTTCAATTCCCCCAGAGACACCATGATTTGAAGAGCTCTTATTAGAGGAAGAAAATGAGGCAGATGGTGCTTCTCGAAAGATATTAATAACTTCTGAGCAACTGCCGTTTTCAGACAACTCCTTCCTTTGAAGTTTCCGAATGCAGGTGAGCTTCATGTTAAAGAAAAACAAGTATATCAATACATACATCAAGGATATCATAGACAGAACTAAAACCAAAGCATATAAATACCGCAATGGTATTTACCTGAAGAGTTCCATTGCTCGCCATTTCTGCATTGCTATTGCTCAAGCTTACACTTGATTTTGGAACTTCTCTGGTGGGTGTTTCAGAACTGAGACAGCCTTTTCGAGGATATGGACAGTTAGGTTTTCTTTTAGGCCGTGGTGGAGGTATGTCTATATCATGAGCTTGTCCCGGAGAAGTACCATTATTGATAGCTTCCTTTTCCAACTGCAATTTCCCAATTAGTTAGATACAGACAGATAGTGGTGATAAACTAGAATTGGGAAATTGAACTGTCTATTATTGCATACAACTGTTACGGTTACTAGGTTTCCTAGTGTCCAAAAAGCTATAACCTTTGTACTGATCAGATTTTGCCCCATTTCACAAACTCAAACCAATCAGGAATCGGTTGTAAAATGCATGAGATTTCGCAGGGAAAGGATCATCACAATGGCAAGTTTCTTTACAGATGAGTTCCTTTAGAATAATATGAGGAGGCACTGTCTTGTGAAAGAACAATGTGCGAAAGAGGCAAACTCAGAAAGTATAAGACATGAGAAATTTTATGCTAATTAGCCAAGTTACAAATTCATTGATGCTCACATAAGCTTATCTGTATGTTGTGAAGAATCATCAGGGTTATAATCATATAAGATGGTCCGCTATGGAGGTTGAAACCATAGAAAACATGTCATGATGCATGGTGCAACAGATCTGAGATCAATACTACAGAAAACAATGTGCACATGTTCCTTACTGGCGATCTCGTTAGTTATAAGGACCTAGTGTCACCCAACTAATCATCTTTCAGTTATTTTTTCTTGCTAACATCTTGATTTTTTTTATCAGAATCATCAGCTTGCTCTTGAGATACTAACATTATTTAATTTAAACAATTTTACCAACAAGAATCAGAATGTAACTGAAAGGCATGGCAAATTCTAGTCAGGACATATTTTAAATAGTTTTCGTTGATATAAAAAACGCAGACTGGTACAAAGTTTCAGTGTCTGGCAATGGCAGCTTTGCTATCATTAGCTCTTACAAATTTCACTGCATTAGAATGCCATCCTTATGTCCACAGGAATGTTATCCTCATGGTCTCAGATTAACATGCCGAGGTTCAGCCAGAACAAGGTCAACCATGACGTCCATCATCACTGACCAATTAGGAGTGGCCGCGAGGAGATAGTGGGCTCACACCAAGAAGCGCATTATGGCATTTGGCTAGATGCTAATATGACTGGAGTGACTAATGGCGGGATACCAAAAGAAGACAAGTAGATAACAAACCAGACCTACGTGGTTAACTGTGACAAGTAACAATTTTAAAAGGGAACTGTTATTGTGCTGATGTTCCCTGGGAGGGCATGGCAAAACAAATGTTTTTTTTATGTCAATTTATGTTGTCGTGAGGATGGCAAATTCCTTAAGCAAGCACGGCAAATCCTGGCAAAAAAACTGAACTGGGCGGATTTTCCATGCTTGCTAAGGAAATTTGCCATCCTCACAACAACATAAATTGCCATAACAAATGTTCGTTTTGCCATGGCCTCCCAGGGAACATTTGCTGGTTATTAAAATCCTTCTACAATTTGGTCAATCTACTCACAAAATCAGGCAACACAATGAAGGCTGGACTTCAGCCTACAGACCAGCTACTAGCTACAGCTACATTGTCGCAATTACTTCTACAATACACAAGTAGAACCAAAATACTAGTGCATCTGAAGCTTGGAATGGTCATAAGTCATCAAAACCCTTCAGGGTCCACACGTCAACAGGCTCTATTATGATAGCATTTTTAGAAAGAATTGTCCTGTGCTAACAACTAATTTAGGGCCATCAACCTTAGTGGGCACTCCACAATTGCAAGTCTTCCCTTTTCAGACTATCAAAATCATTCAACAAGCAATTGGTAACTGACACTAGTGATGTTTCTTTTTTGGCCAAACAGGTGGGCGCCGGTGGATATGTAGCCGGTGCCCACCCTCACCCTAAACCAGACTCTAAAACCCAATTTTCTAACAATTGATCCGTAATTGCCTCTAATTTATATCTTCAATTTGAAATCTGCTAAATGAAAATGAAGATTCGGAGTGCCAGAAAATAAGGCATTTTGGGGCAACCAAACTAACTGGTCGGGTTCCGAAGAAACCAGAACCGTCTGCAATGGGAATTTGGTGCAGTTCTGGTATCCTAACCCTGACAAATACAGAATTCTACAGCCTAAACCCTCAAGCGAGTGGAGGACTGAAGAGTGGATAGTGGTTTCTTTTTCACCTGACTGGCTCGTCTCTATCCACATAAAAGGTAAGAAAAATAGCACTGTAAAATTGTTTCTTCGATTATAGAAGAGGCATCTCTCCAGCCTCAGAATCAACCGATGCACTAAGCCTTTAAACTATTGGTTAGATTGAAGGCTATCAGTTTCCACGCTGAACTTCTACGAATTTATTGGCGAGCAAATATGAGCTAAGTTGGTGTACTGAACCGTTAGTTTAGGGTAGAGCTGTCCATCCCAACAACCAACCTGCTATATCGAGCAGGGTCAGATGGTAATGGCTGGTAAGCAAAGCATGAAATTAGAGGACCCAGAAAACCATCGCGGTCAAAATGAGAAGAAAAAAAACTAGCCTTAGCCTTCTCCCTCCCCCATGGGTCTGGCAAGGAAACCTCTGAGAGGATGAGGCTGCAATCCCAATAAGGCAACAGTCTGTTGCATATTACAACATGATGACAATGTAGCCTCCACCATGTGGCTGTATGCAGCCCCTAAAGAAATAGGACATGCAGCAAAGAACAGAAAGCAGAGAAGAGAGAAAGGACGAAAAAGGGAGAAACAAGATAAATTTTGTTCATGCCATTGTGTACTTTTGCGGAACAAATATCATGATTTAGAAAATGAAATGGACTCATTTACACAATGTTGATAGTGAAACATGTTCGATGAAGTGTTTACCTATAATGAAATGTGACAAATGTTAGCATATTTACCATACAATTCCCAAGGAATTTCGTGTAGTTCACTCAAGTGCATTTAGATATCCTATTTCACATTATGTATTGTATTGACCCTCATATGTAAATTTAACTAGTACCATAATGTTTTCTTAGTCATATGTATGCTCAATAACAGCATGGATATGTAAAATCAATCAATGAGAGAATCAGAGTTGTTCAACATCATCTGCTCTGCAACATTACTCATTGGTTACAATCAGGAAAGACTTCCTAGCTGTTTCATCCATTTCAACATGCTTTAATTTGATCTTTTAATCAATCAACAGAGCAACAATTAGATAAAGAATGGTTCTCATGATATTCAAGGGAAACGAATCTTTCATCATGCTCAGCACTGCAGTACACAACTGTACAACGAAAGAAAGAAAGAAAATACTTCAGTAAAATAAAGACATAAAAATTATGAAGCGTGTGTCTTCCATTTTATCACCAACAATAAAGATGAAACAACCCGAAAACGAAGGGTATAGCAGTAAACCAGACAAGGGTACTAGCCAATAAGATAGAAAAGTAACCTTGGTGAAGAACTTCTGAGCATGGCTTCTGATTTGCACGGCCGTCTTTGTCCCGACATGCTCTGTACAACAAACCAGAAGGCGAATAAGAAAATAAAAGAAATGAGTTCACATAAAGTTATCAACAACAAAGTAGTCGATATATACATATACACCACTAATAATCAGTGAGTATTTCCTTGGAAGAAATCAGTGAGTACAAGTACTCAAGGTATGACATATATGAAGATTTCACCTTCTATGCGCTGCCAAGCTCTGCCATACAGTTTGAGGGCTTCAAGGAACCGTTTGTGCTCTGCCTCGGTCCACCGCTCCCGCTGCTTTGTTATTGTGTACGGCTTTCGTACCTACAAACAACATGAAGAAAATGTTGATTCTTTCACCACAAATTAACTGGTCGGTCCAAGAGCACACTCACCTTTATCACCGTTTCCTCACCCGAAGAATTTATCTCCATCTCCAATTCCAGGGAAAATACAAAAATAAAAGGAAGTGTTGACAACTGGTCGCTTTGTTACTTGGAGTTGAGGGCGTCTACAAACAACAGTGCTCCTCCTTCTGTGTCTCCAGCCAAACGCTGGACTTGACGCGAGTAGTATCTCATACCTCCCCCTAAACCTCTCTATCACACAAACACAATAAATATTTCAAATTTGTACACCCCAGCCACAAAAGGAGCAGCTAAGTTAGTCGTCACAGACCAAAGAAATAATCTGAGTTCACCAGTCTACTCATAAATGAACTTCGATCATAATCAAAAGAAATAATCTAAGGAGTTCACTCACCTATTTTCTTTGACCCAATTGGTGTTAATCTGCAAAATAGTGCAACATTAAATATATATTCACCCCTTAAATAAATAAAATTACGCCCTCTCCAACATTTTAAAATATGCAGGTATTTAGAGAGAGCAGCAAACCTCATTTCATCCTAAAATCAGGCATGATTAATTAGGAAAACTATAAAATTCCACAGCTATAAGAATAGCTTGGTCTAACAATGCCAGGAACATCACCATTGCACTCACCTACTGAAAACCTCTATTGCAGTTGGCTCATTGCACACATGAACTGAGTCAGCGGAGTTTAGCCTTCCTCTCTTTATCTTCAACTCTGAATCAGATTAAACTTTCAAGTACTCAGATCATGCAACCATTCCACAGAAAGAATTAGATTAGACTAAAAAAACAGTCAAAAGCATAGGGAAGATACAACGCAATAACGCAAGCCACCCAATCCAGCTCACCTGCTAAGGACAAACAATTCCCATGACCTGCAAAAGCAACAAAATTCACGTTATTAGTGCTAGGTCCTATCAACTTCCAGCTCTGAATCACAGCTCATATGAAAACTGCCAAATTTGACAATTGTTCAAGAAAAATTGACAAATATCAAAACTCTAATCAACCAAAAGCCAGAAAAATCACAGCTACCTGAATAAACTGAGCTTACAAATTCCAGTACTTTGCTTGAATGAGTAGGAGGAAAAGAGTGAGCTGTGAATCAAACAGCAGGCAGCACAAATGCAGGGCCTCACAGCTCAAAACTGATTATGTATCCCCTTAACACTTCCTACACCTGAAAGTTACTGAAATGAGATCAGCCAAATAGTCTTGCCAAACTCAAAAAACAATATTTACTTGCTAGAATAGATCTAGTTTGCTGCTTTGGATGCAAATCAGTTGAACTATGAAAGGGTATATAAATAACAACTCTGGAACATAAGCTAATAACCAATCAAACTACGTGTGCATTTCTACAAAAGATGAATATGAAAACAAGCTGAAGTACAAGCTCATAAAATAAGTAATGATTTGCACCTTCACATGCTAACTTAATTTCCAAAAGAAACCAAAGAACAGGCCTATAAACTAGGAATGATTTACACTCAATGTACTAACCATTAGATGAGAGTAGAACCTCGTCAGAAAGAAGATAACTGGAACTAAATTCGGAACTTGGTAAGTTCTGTTTCTTCTAAAGTTAACTCGGTGTTATTGGATTCAAATCAAATGTTCCTTGTTTATCATTTGATCTAAATGATGTGGTCTCAGAAAGTAGATTAGCATTTTAGGAGCGTGAAGGCTTTCGGAGAGGCATATGGAAATTGTGAGCTGTTATTGTCGTGCGGTAGGGGAGGAGGAGAGATGGAGGGGAGCAATGGCCACAAGAGATGGAGAGAGAGTCCTTCTAGTTTCTTGCTTGATTTCACAGATTATATCACTATGTGCATGCTTTAGAATGAGAATCCTGCCTGGCCTGGGGACAAACTGTACCTACAGCAATAGTTCCGCTGCACTAGGCGAGTGCAAATATGACTCTGGATGGATACTCGCAAGGGCCTCCACACAGTCAAAGTAAGCTCCAGACACAGCCTTACCTATCAATTTTGTATACTTGTAACTGGGGAGGTGACCTGTTATGAGGATTTAACTGAATATAGCTATTTTAGAACATTGTTCCTAAAATCCATGACAATTGCAGTGGCAGAGCAAGAAGGGCATCACATGGAGGCCTGCGTGGCAGTGACATGCTATCTCCATGCACAATGATTTAATATACCATCCCCTCCCACAAATTGTCTTCCCAAATTCAGTGACTTAGGTTGAGAAACGCAGCAAGGGGGGGATTACAGACACCGTGATGGATTTTCTTTTCGTTTTGAAAAAGGGGTTAGAACCACGGCTAGGACACCATCCCGGATGATGTCGATTGTCGAAGTTGATCAAGGAGTTGATTGTGTCTGACTGGTGAATCTTTGACAAACCCGGTTTCTGAAATACTTTCAAATAACCCCTAACTTGTCTCCAGACATGACTCTTGCTTGCCAAGTCCAAACTATTTCTCTAACCACTGCCTTGATCCACTTGGCTACATCCGCCCCTTATCCAGCTAAGATCTTTCTCCTTTTCCCATTCATTACTCTGTTTATTCTGACCCCCGTACTTTGATCGAGATATCTGACATAAGTGAACTTTTGCCAAAAGGAACCAGACTAGTGCAGCGACATAATACTCTTTGCAATCCCATGGTAGTTCTTTTCCATGTCAGTTATTGGTTTACTAAAAAAGTTAACGTTCCATGCACTCACTTTTTTTCAGAATTATAGAAATATTACTCTTGGCCATGGTCTTCAAAGTAGACCATGGAGACCTGTTTAGGGTGGCCGCCCATGTCACTTTCAGGGGGCGGCTTGAGCAAAACCCTAGCTGTTGTTGCGCCCCTCTCCTCTCTCCCCACCGGTGGACGGCAGCGGTGGGCTCGCCTCCTCACTCAGCCACACGCATGACTACGGATATCGTGCTGTGGCAGCCTTGGATGGCGCACGCGAATGAGGTAGCTCAGGAGCCGGTTGTGGCCGCGGCACAGGGCTATGGCTGGGCTGAAGCATCGACGGCGAGGTGCTGCAGTGGTGCGCGGAAAGGGCTGAGGTGCTGCAGCAGTGAGTGGCACAGCAATGGTTCTCTGGCCTGCATTGCCCGATATGCTGACCTCAGGGCCAAAGGGTGGGGTGTGTCAGCGACGATGCCTGTGGGTTACATGTGTGGCGCCCCGTACAAAGTCCCGCCTGACTTCCATCGGTGTCGGTGATGAAGGAAGATCCAGCTAGTCGGATCGGTGATAGCGGTATCCTCGACTTTGTTCCTTTGTTAGAAGCATCATTTTGGAGACAGGACTTCCCTGTCTGATGGGGCACTTGGCTTGCGCTGGAGCGGCTGGCAGTAGATTAGTGGTGGTGGCGCATTGCTCTGATGTTGGCTGCTGCTCAGGCCATTAATTTATTTGCGAAGGCACAAAATGTTGCCGTCGCCAGTTCTTCCTAGACGATGCCTCCCTCAGGATTAGATGTCTCCTCCATCCACTCACCGACTCTTGTAGGCACTTATGGGTGGGAAGTACGTTGACCCGGACTACCCTGAAGACATGCCGTGCTATGGAGGTACCCGACATCGGTCAAGAAGCGGCCTTGATACTTTAACTGTGCAAGACGTTTCCATGACGTTGTTGTCATGACGTGAGTGGTGGCTAATCTCAGATTGTTGTTATAAGTTGAAAGGTGTTGTGCTACCCTGCTAGCCGCTTGCCTGCTCTTCTATGAAATATGACACACCTTTCTATGGTGTATTCTAGAAAAAAAAGGTAGACTATGGAAGTGCTTTGGTACTCCGCTTTACAAGTCTGTCATTTAAAACATTCAGGGAAATATAGTACAAAAACAAAACAAGATTGAAGGAGTATGTTTGGCGCTCTAAAATGAAGTCTTCTGTTTTTTTGCTGAATTCTACAGAAATAAAATCAAGGGGCATGGCTCTTCAGAAACTAACCAATTGTCTTTACAGACTTACTTATTTACTGGTCCAGTACCTCTGACCTATTTGATGTTGTTCTTAATATTTTTTTACGATTCTGACTTAATATTTTTACGATTCTGACTTAATTGACCATGTACTCCTAAAATCGCATTGACCTCCTTTACCTCGACTAACAGTATGCCTTGGAAGGAGCATCCATGAGTTTATCTCCCACAATCTCAAACACGTTATTTAAGGGCAACACAGTATGCCTGCAAACAGATCTATGAGCTCACCAGGAAGCAAAACGGTTAACTAATACTAATAGAAACATATACTCCCTCCGTTCCGAATTACTTGTCTTGGATTTGTCTAGATACGGATGTATCTAGACTTATTTTAGTGCTAGATACCTCCGTATCTAGACAAATCTAAGACAAGTAATTCGGAACGGAGGGAGTATATATTTTGCAACATACCTTAATATGTATATATTGATTTAGGGTTCCTGGACTTTCCAAAACAAACACTAGAATTTAAGCCAGACCAAAATTTATCATAGCAAATGTATTGACATAACAACAACCAAAAAAACTATGAATTTTTTATAGCAGACAAAAAATATATTTTCTTTTAGCACAATTCACCATAGCACCTATTTTAGTCAAATTACCTCACCTGCTTAGTTAGACTAGATTAAGTTGCTCCCTTTCCAGCATAGCAAATCCAAAATTAACTTAACTCGCCTGCTTATAAACTAAATTAAGCTGTTCTTTCCCTGCATAGCAAACTCAGAAGCCTAACTTACACATGTTCTTTTTAAACAACTTCAGAGCACCAACAACACCATATTAGATCAGAGACCTGATAAAAGCACACCTCAAACCCATGACAGCAAAAAAAGCCAAGATAAAAAAACCCACGTGCCTAACTTAACTAGTCAACCATACAGTTTTCTAGCTGCAAGAAGTTAAACCATGGAATCACTATTAATATTATTCCTAATAACCATACTAAAATGGACAGGACTAACTAGAGCAAGAAAAGGGCACAGAAGACGGGCTAGAGCAAGAAAATAATCACTGGACGACACAGTAGACCGGGTAGAAGAATCCAAACTCAGATGTGATGCCTTTAAGCAAAGGGTATAAATGATCTGATCCGTAATCCCCCCTCTCCAACAACAGAGCTTTCAGTGAACAGGTGCAGTTCAACCGCTCAGAAGTCTGAGCTTTTGCACCATGATCATTAAAGCAGAGCAACGCGAAATCAAAAACTGCAACTACAGAGAGCGACCAGGCACACACACAAAAAAGCGTGGGCTCATTTGCTGCACAGTTTTCAGCCGACAAAATAGCACAGCTAAGAACGGACGTGCGAGAGGAGGCGTATATATCAATCGCGTCGCGTCCAGTGGAAGCACAAATTTGTGGAAACTTGTATGGTTCTTAGTTCCAGGTTACCTCGGGCGAGCAGCAAGCTAACCCCGGTCGCCACGTCGCCCGCCCAGCCCGCCCTCCGCGCGGCGGCCTGCACCAAGCCAATCCGTGCACAAAATCAAAAAATCAACAACCCAGCGGTTCATCATGCAAAACGGAATCTCCGCCCCGATCCCTGCCACCCACCTCAAGCGACCGCCGCACCGGGCGCAGCGGCTCCTCTCTCTGCCGCCACAGGCCGATGCTTCCGGACGAAGCTTCCGGGCCAACTCGTCCGCTTTGGGGATCTAGCTAGCCCAGCAGCGGGAGGAACAAGCGTGCGTGCGTGCGTGCGTGCGCGCGCGAATGACGAAGGAAGGGAAGGGAAGGGAAGGGTCGAGATGTCGGGTACTCAGGTGCGGGGCTCGCTGTATGCTGCGGGTCGTGGAGGCTACACGGGGGAGGTGTGTTTGTGGCCGGGGGCTGTGGGGGTCGCTCTCGCCGCCGCGAGAAATCTCAGCCACTATCTTTACTTGTGGGTTTCTAGGCCTCCTCCGAGGCTATCTTCCTGCGGCACCCTCGTAAAATCCCTGGAATCGCAAACCACCGCATTTTATGTTGCGTACTATTGGCTTTCTTTCTCACGGGAGAAAAAATAAATAAAGGGTCAAGGTTATTCTGGACCTTCCATATGCTTTACAAAATATTAGAAACTAGATAATACCCCGCGCGGTACCTCGGAAATCTTGGTAACAGAAATGCGTAAATAGTTGCTAAAAGACTTCTAAAACTAATGGAAAGAAGATGTAATCTGAAAAGTAAAGGAAATACAAAGTGTATAAAAAATCAAATTACGGTTAGAGTAATGTCATTTCTAACAAAACAAAAATGTGAAGGGTCAACTACATACATACGCTGCAATCGCCCAACACATATATTGCCAGTACAAGATCTAATACAAAAAATAACGTGTGAATAATTAACATGCATGAATTTATGATATGACAGCGTTGCATGCATAGAGTAATGCAAAAAGATGATTTGTGACTTGCATGCATGACTTATTTATATGGCAAGGTTAGAAAGATATGTATTGTAGCTATTTAGTAATAGAAGACGTACAAGACAGCAGGGGTTATTTTTAAGGGAAATGTATGTATGTGCTATGTGGGTTTTGTACCCTAGTCATTTGGACACCATATTGGCCTGGCAACAAACTCTCAACTACTTAGTTTTTATCTAGATGGGAAGAAATTCTTGTGTTTGAGTAGCAAGAAATAGTGTCCGCTATTTTGACAACCACTCTTTTGATTGGTTGCAACAATATTGAGTAATTCGCTCAGCTAGTATACAATTTAATTAGCATTGATCCTATGTACAACTATTACAAAAATGGCTTTTGCAATTTTGATCTAACTACTAGCATCTAGGATGCTGATTGCGGCCTGGCACACGGTGCTGAAAAAAAGAACAAAGTGATTTTCTAAACCTTGAAGAGTATTACCGAGGACCTAGTTCACATTCTATTAGTTTGCGCATTGATCAGGATGAGAACACTATTGTATTCTTCGTATGTATGTGGCGAACGATATGAATTTAGGGCCGGAACCAAACAACTCGCGATGCGTTTGATGGTGGTCGTGCTTGCCGTCGAGGCTGAGACTTGGACCGAGATGACCAACCTAATTTTTTGAAATATAATTTATTATGCTATAGTTATAAGGTTGCGCATGCTAAAGGTGTATGACATCCCGACTTAATAGGAATGATAGATTACTCGTATAAAAAAAAGTACACCTTCTTTCTTGGGAGCCCATCCGAAAGGAATTTCAAAGTTAATTGTGTCTGGCTTGGAGCAATTTGAGGATGGATGGCTGACTGGGAAATAGTTCTTAGGTGCGCACGAGAGATGACAAAAGTGTAAAAGAAAGACTAGTGTTGGTCTATGGTGTTGACGAGGAATAGGACTCAACTCGCACCACTTCCATTCATCTGACGCTGCATATATACAGTTTATAGGAGCAGTTCAGAGAGAACGTGTGAGAGCCACTAGCTCCACTAACCCACGATGCAAAGCACGTCTCAGAGAGAGAGAGAGATCATGCAGTGACTACGCATACATATACACCAGTACGTATTCTGC
>NC_041392.1:418563154-418566797 GCF_002162155.2 Triticum dicoccoides | reverse complement strand
CCTCCCCCGCAGTCTTGACGTCGATGGTCGAGATGCAAAGACTGGAACGGAACTCTTGGAAAATGTCCGTAGGCAGCCCCTTGGTCATGACATCCGCGAACTGTTGACGCGTAGGAACATGCAGAACACGAAATGGCCGAGTGCCACTCGTTCACGGACGAAGTGGATGTCGAGCTCGACGTGTTTAGTGCGCCGGTGATGCACTGGGTTGCTGGAGAGGTAGACCGCCGAGACATTGTCACATAAGACAAGTGTGGCGGACGAGACGGGACAGAGGAGCTCCCCTAGCAGCTGACGAAGCCAAACGCACTCGGCGACCGCGTGGGCAACGCCACGGTATTCGGCCTCGGTGCTGGAGCGCGAAACCGTCGCCTGTCGCTTGGAGGACCAACTGACGAGCGCGTCATCGAGAAAGATGCAGTAGCCTGAGGTCGAGTGGCGGGTATCGGGGCAGCCGGCCCAATCCGCGTCGGTGTACGCGCGAACGTCGAGGGCGGGGGAGGCGCGCAGGTGGAGCCCCAGGGCGGTGGTGCCCCGGACATAGCGGAGCACGCGCTTGAGCAGCGTGCGGTGGCACTCCCGGGGGTCATGCATATGCAAGCAGAGCTGTTGAACAGCGTACGCGAGCTCCGGACGAGTGATCGTCAGGTACTGGAGTGCACCAGCCATGCTGCGATAGGCGGTGGCGTCGGGGACGCGCGGTCCATCCGCCGCGGGCAGCTTGGCCTTGGTGTCGACCGGCGTGGCGCACGGCTTGCAGTTGTCCATCCCGGAACGCTCCAGCACATCGTCCGCGTACTGCTCTTGCGAAAGGAAGAAGCCTGAAGAGTTGCGGGTGACACGGATGCCCAAGAAGAAGTGCAGCGCCCCGAGGTCCTTCATCGCGAACTCGCCGGTCAGCTGGTCCACGACATGGCGGAGGAGCGCTGGAGTGGAAGCAGTGAGGATGATATCATCCACGTACAGCAGCAGGTAGGCAACAGCAGCACCGTTGGAGTAAACGAACAGAGAGCTGTCGGAGCGGGTAGCAGTGAAGCCAATGCGCGCGAGGAAGCCGGTGAAGCGCTGAAACCAAGCCCGCGGCGCCTGTTTGAGTCCATATAGGGACTTGGACAGGCGGCAGACGTGGTCTGGCCGAGCATCGTCAATGAAGCCCGCCGGATGGAGACAGTAGACCTCTTCGAAGAGGGTGCCGTGGAGGAAAGCATTCTTCACGTCCAGTTGGTGTACTGGCCAGGCACGCGACACAGCGATCATGAGCACCGTCCAGATCGTGGCCGGCTTGACCACGGGGGAGAACGTCTCGCCGTGGTTGATCCCAGCGCGCTGATTGAAGCCCCGGACCACCCACCTGGCCTTGTAACGCTCAAGCGAGCCATCCGCGCGGGTCTTGTGCCGAAAAATCCATTTTCCGGTGATGACATTGGCCCGCGGCGGCCGGGGAACCAACTCCCAGGTGTGGTTGCCGACGAGTGCCGCGAATTCCTCGCGCATGGCGGCGAGCCAGTTGGGGTCGCGCATCGCGACACGAACGAAGCGAGGGAGCGGCAACACATCCGCGGGAGTGGTGGCGAGGCAGGTGTAGTCGTTGGCGTACCAGGGGTTGGGGCGGAAGATGCCGGCGCGCGCGGGGGTCACCATGCCGCGCGGGGCGGCGACGGGTGGTGCAACAGCCGTAGACGGGCCAGGCACCGCGTCCGGTCGCGAGCTGGCGGCCTCGTTTAAACCAGAGGCGCGTGCGCAGCTGGATGACGTGTCGGAGCCACGGGATGAAGATCCGGTGGTGGAGGTTGAAGCAGTGGAGCGCGTGACGGAAAGCGCGGCCCCTGGGCCGCTCGATCAAGATCGGACAGCAAGGCTTGAAGCGGGGGAACCCGCGAACGATGGCGACGCCTCCGGGCCGCTTGATGAAGATCGAACGGCGGAGTTCGAACGGGCGGCGTTCGCGGGCGCGGGAGCCACGCCAGTCGAGTCGCGAGCAATCTGCAAAACGGGCGGCGAGCAATAGTTGACCGGTGCAGGGTTAGACGACGGGACAGCTGTGAAGGGAAAGGTTTCCTCATCGAAGCGGACATGGCGGGAGGTGAGAACTCGCCGGGTTGTGGGATCGAAACATCGGTAGCCGCGGTGGTCTGTAGAGTAGCCGAGGAACACACAGACGATGGAGCGAGGTTCGAGTTTATGGCGGGTGGTGGCGGAGGCGTTTGGGTAGCAGAGGCAGCCGAACACACGCAGTGAGGTGTAGTCCGGTGCGGTGCCAAGTAGCAGCTCATGGGGTGTGCGGGGAGAGCTAGCTCGACAAGGCCGGCGGTTCATCAAGAACGTGGTCGTGTTCAAAGCTTCAGCCCAGAAGCGCGGAGGCATAGAAGAGGAGGGAGCGCAAGCTGTCATTGAGCATACGCAAGGTGCGCTCGGCCTTGCCGTTTTGCTGGCTGGTGTACGGGCATGAGAGGCGAAGCACCGAGCCATGAGAGGCGAGTAGAGCGCGAACATCGGCATTGTCAAACTCTCGGCCATTGTCAGTTTGCATGGCAAGGACAGGTAACTGAAACTGAGTACGAGTGTAAGCGTAGAACTCGATGATAATGGGGTAGACGTCAGATTTTGATGCAAGGGAAACGTCCATACATAATGGGTATAATCGTCAAGGATTACAAGATAAAACTCGTAGCCAGAAATGCTTACAATAGGAGATGTCCAAACGTCTAAATGCAGCAACTGAAAGGGAAATGAGCTACTGGTGGTGGATGAAGAGAAGGGCAGCCGCATGTGTTTGCCAAGGCGACACGCACGGCAGGAGTGTGGTGCATACTTGGAGCAGTCGAACACAAGGCGCCGGAGCGATCCATCATGCGAATGCCCGAGGCGTTGATGCCAAAGACCGACGGAGGCAGTGCCAGCGAAGTGCCGAACCTGACGCGCCGGAGAGCCACCAGAAACGGGGTACAGGTCGCCGGTAGAGTCAGAGCGCAGAATCACCATCCGGGTGCGGCGGTCCTTAACAGAAAAGCCAAACTCATCAAATTCTACAGTGATTGGATTGTCACGGCAGAGTTGTCGAACAGAAAGAAGATTTTTGATGAGGGAGGGAGAGACGACAACGTTACGAAGAAGAATAGGTGATGTGCCAGTGATGATAGACCCGGTGCCAACATGCGTGATCGGCAGATGGTCACCGTTGCCAATGATGATAAATGCAGAAGTGGAAGATGGACGCAAGGAGGAGAGTGTACCGGGGTTCGTGGACATGTGTGCGGTAGCACCCGTGTCGAGGTACCAGTCGGAGTTGCTCCCGGACGAGGAAGGGCCGGCGGTAGCGCTGTGCAGCGCAGCCTGGAGGGACGCCATGTCCAGAGCTTGGTTGGGTGCGGCCGCCGCGCCAGGAGCAGCACCATACGGTGGAGGAGCCGCAAAGCCGGGGTAGGAGCCGCCGCCGTAGCCGTACGGGTTGGGGTAGGATGGCGCCATGGCCATCATCGCCTGCTGGTGTGGAGTTCCGGGACGCGGCCCAAGCACGCCGGATCCGGGAGCGCGCCACGGCATAGGCCACGCTTGGACGAGGCCGGTCCAGGAGTTCGCGCCCGGTGCCGGGGCAGGTAGAGACGGCGCCCGTGGTGAAGGCGGGGCAGGCGATGACGAGGAA
>NC_041392.1:418534296-418563030 GCF_002162155.2 Triticum dicoccoides | reverse complement strand
TGCCGCGGCCATGCTTTCATGGACGGCCACGACCACGGCCGCCCGACGGGGCAGAGTCAGGTGCAGGCGAGGTGGGCGCAGGGCCGGGCGAGCGTGCAACGTAGAGCGCATGGGCAGCCTGCTGACGTGCTGACTGCTCGGCGTGGTGATCCTCCAGGAGAAGGAATGAGCACGTCTGGAGGAAGGTGGGCAGCGGCACGCGCGCGGTGATGTGCGGGATGGCGTTGTGGTACTGGCAGTGGAGGCCGCGGAGGAGGTGGAAGACTTGGCGCGTCTCCATGACGGGCTGTCCCAGATCGCACAGTTGGTCGGCGTAGAGCTTGAGCTTGGTGCAGTATTGCATGATGGTGAGGTCGCCCTGCACAACCGCGTGGTACTCGGCGTCAATGTAGACTGCAGGAGACAGCTGGTTGGCTCGGAAGATGTCATCAACGGCCGTCCAGACAGAGAGCGCAGTGTCTTCTGGTTCCATCACAGCATCAAGCAGCTCGGGGGAGATCGTCGCGTACAACCAGTGGACGACGGCATGGTCGGCCATCACCCACTCTGGGTCAGGGGAGTACGCAGCGGCGGCAGCGTCGACGTGGTCGCGCAGGCCGAACATGCCGAGAACTGCATCAAAGTGGCGGCGCCACTGAGCATAGTTCCCGGCGGTGAGGTCAAGGACGACGGGGATGTGGCGGCGGATGTCCACGGTCTGGAGAACCGAGGAGGCAAGGGCCGTCGGAGCGGGCGCTGCAACCGGCGCCGCTGGAGCAATGCGGAGGGGCGCCGGCGTGGCTGCGGCTGGAGGAGAAGCGGCAGGGGGCGTCGGCTGCAGAGAAGCGCCGGCGTCGTCGTCGCCGTCAGCGAGGGAGGAGGGTGGGGTCTGAACTGGGTTGGTGTCCATGGCAGCAGCGGAAGGGTTGGCGGAGCTCTGCCCAAAGGGATTGTGCAGGTCCTGCTCAGGTACCATGTTGACGAGGAATAGGACTCAACTCACACCACTTCCATTCATCTGACGCTGCATATATACAGTTTACAGGAGCAGTTCAGAGAGAATGTGTGAGAGCCACTAGCTCCACTAACCCACGATGCAAAGCACGTCTCAAAGAGAGAGAGAGAGATCATGCGGTGACTACGCATACATATACACCAGTACGTATTCTGCTAACATATGGGTCTAGTCTAGATCCCCGGCGCGACAGCCAAGAACCAATGGGTTTGGTCGGGGCGTTACAATTGGTATCAGAGTTGACCCTCGCGCGGTTACACGGGCGTGTGCGGGTTAGTGATGCATACATGAGGCACATGTGGATGCTGGCACTAGCACGTACCGACGGGTGCCAAGAAGGAACATTCCTGTTGGGTTGACGGGGACGTCAGTTTCTCTGAGGGGGTGTGTATGTGACATCTCAGCTTAATAGAAATGATAGACTACTCATATTAACAAGGTGTGTCTTCTTTTTCATGAGTCCATCAGAAAGTGTTGTGGAATTGTCATGGCAGATGTCCTAGTGTGAGGACTTAGTCAAGGCCAAGTTGAATAAACAGGCTGATGATTACACGGCAGCTGATCCGGAAAAGGCCCCAGAGCCGTCTGAACCAAATGCTGATGCTATCCTTGATGATCCGCCACCACAAGATCATGAAACCTTTGTTGGACAAATGGAAATTGATCTGATGGCTCATGATGATAAACCACCAAGCCCAACCAAAGCTGCTAACGACAAAACGGATGATATTATTGTTACTGGTGTCAGTTATACGGCCCCAGGCAACCCCACTATTTTGTCAAAATATAGTGCTAAGGAAAAAAAATTCTGCTATGGACAAGGGCAAGTGGAAGGTGAATTGAAAGCTATGCCCATCTCAGCGCCCAAGATATTCATTCTGGATTTTTAAACCAACCGTACACCAGCCGTGATTATGAAGCCGATTTACTGAACCTGATGAAGGAGCGATATGAGGTAAATGCTGCTAACCTTTGCATAATTACTATTCCCTTATGATCCGTTTAGGCTATCAACTCCAATAGCCCCCAATGGCCGGTTTATAATACTGATATGAACCGGGACTTATAAAATACTTCAACTTTGCATGTGTAGCCCCCAAGGGCCGGCTTATCTTTTCAAGATGAATCAGGACTTTATACTGTAAGACTCAAAATTCTTGTTGAACACCTTTGTAAACCGATGAACCACCAAACTGGTTGATGGAATAAAAAATCCATAGCTTTAACTTGAGAAAATATGCATTAGCCCCCAAGTGCCAAGAATAATACTTGTATTGAGCTTGGGACTTTGTAAAAAAATGGAGAAGAGGCAATAGACATTAGCCCCCAAGTGCCAAGTGTATGACCTGTCATGTGCTTGGGACTTCAAATATGTACTGCCAACTCATAAATTGCATGTCTCTTGCAGGCCGAGCTTAGCAAAAAAGAATCCCAACTCGCCGACCTTCAAGAAAATATCAAAACTCAACAAGCAGCAACTTCCAAGGCCAAGGAAGAGCTGACCAACGCTTTAGCAGTCATGGAAAAACTGAAGGAGAGCTTTAAGAGCGAGTGGGCAAGCTGGGATACAGAGAAAACAACTCTGCTGAAGAGGGCTGAGGACGCTGAAGCGGCCCTTAATCCGGTAGCAGAGGAATTAACTGGCTTGAAACGGCAAATAAGTGCCATGACTACTGTTCTTTTTGGTAAATAGCCTCTTCATACACCTTAAACATGTATTCTCTAATAAACTGTCGGTTTACCAATGTTGTTGACAATGCAGGAAGTCGCATTGCTCATCTTGGCTCGGATATGCGTCAAAAACTGAAAGCTGCCTATACACTTATAGAACAGTTATACACCGGCGTACAACGGGTCATCTGCACAGCCTCACATAATAAACCGCTGAAAGGGCATTTCCCTACTTTATGTTTTGGATGATGATGACAACCCTTTGTGGTCTAAACGTGTGCTATATGTTTCAGGTTCTCGATGCTTAGGCTTACATCGGATTGCTATTACCTCTCGAAGGAAAAGATCGAAGACGTGTCCTCTACGTTTTTATTTTCTTTGGTCGTAGAGTACCCGTACTATCAAGAGGGAATCCTCATTAGGAAGCTCTGGGGAATCAGTTCACGTACACTTTTCTCACCCTCTCTTTGCCTTCCTCAGATGTGTGAGAGTGAGAGTTTTCCTTGCCTCTTCCCCTCTTTCCTGCTCACTGTTTCTGCCCAGCGGTTGTACCGCTCTCTATAGCGGTTGTATCGCTAGGTCTTGTCGCTCACCAGCTTTTGCTCGAGCGGTTGTACCGCTGCCTCCGGGCGGTGGTACCGCCACTATGCTCTGCAACAACTAGGGCGGTGGTTCCGTCCATGTACCGCTCAAGTACCACTCTCGCCTCTGGTTTGATGCTGTTCTTGGGCGGTAGTGGCCCGGTTGGTCCGGTCGTTCCTTGATGACCGGTACCACCGGTGGTCCGAGCGGTTCTTCCGCTCAGAACTTAGCCGCCCAAGAGCTCAAGGCCATGCGGTTGTTCCGGCCAGGCACCGCCCAAGTACCGGTCAAGCCCCTATTTTGATGCGGTGGTTGTGCAGTAGCCAGGCGGTTAGTCCGGTTATCTTTCTTAGTCGGTACTACCGCCCACCTGTCCGGTTGTACCGCTTGGTAGGGTTCTGCTGTTACACCGTGAGTCCCGGTTGTACCGGGACGAGGACCGGTTGTACCACTGCAGTGCAAAAACGCAGTAACGGTTGGATTTGTGGGGAGACTACTTAAGGGGGCTTCTCCCACCTACCACTCCAACCTTTGACCTCTCTCACTCCACCATTGATGCCCTTCAAGCTCTCTTGCCCGATCTCTCTCTCTCTAGCCACTCAAACTTGTTGATTTGCTAGGGATTGAAGGAGGAGACCTAGATCTACACTTCCACCAAAGGATATTTGGTTCCCCCATACTTTTTTGTGTGGATTTTGTTACTCTTGGGTGTTTGAGCACCCTAGACGGTTGAGGTCACCTCGGAGCCATATTCCATTGTGGTGAAGCTTCGTGGTTTTGTTGGGAGCCTCCAATTAAGTTGTGGAGAGAGCCCCAACCTTGTTTGTAAAGGTTCGGTAGCCGCCTTCAAGGGCACCAATAGTGGAATCACGGCATCTCGCATTGTGTGAGGGCGTGAGGAGAATACGGTGTCCCTAGTGGCTTCTTGGGGAGCATTGTGCCTCCACACCGCTCCAACGGAGACATACTTTCTCTCAAAGGGAAGGAACTTCGGCAACACATCATCGTCTCCACCGTCTCCACTCTTGGTTATCTCGTGCCTTCATTTAAGCAAGCTTACTTGTTTTATATCTCTTGCTTGCTTGTGTACCTATCCTTGTTGCATCATATAGGTTGCTCACCTAGTTGCATTTCTAGACAACCTATTTTGATGCAAAGTTTAACTTGTTAAAGAAAAGCTAGAAATTGTTAGTTGCCTATTCACCCCCCCTCTAGTCAACCATATCGATCCTTTCAATTGGTATCAGAGCCTCGTCTATTTATTAAGGACTTTACCGTCCAAAGAGTATGGTTGATACTGTATACGGTGTGGAGGAACACTCCGGTGTGAATCCGATCTCGTCTACGGGAGATGGGGGAACTTCGGTCTCTCGTGAGGAGTTCAATGTGGCCTTGGAGACATTGAAAACCTCCATGACGACCGAAGTCGAAAGCATGTTTACTAAATTTCTTGAGGGGCTTAAACTATCCACCGCACCGTTGAAAGTGGGTGATCCCGCCAACAAGGTGACGGATGCTATCACCGACAAGGGGGAAGCTAGTAGTGAAAAGGCTCCTTCTTCTAGTGGCAAGAATGGCACCGGCATCTTTGCCCATGTGGAACCACCACTTGTTTATGGTGGACCGGTTCCTTTCACTCATTTGAATCATGCCGGTCCTCCCCCTAAGATTGTGAAAAATGAGGATTTTGATTCTTGGGTTTACCGCTTTAAACGTCATTTAAATCATGTGAACACTAACCTTTGGAGAATCATTGAAGAAGGTTTCTATCCACATGATCCAAGAAACTTCACTCCCCGAGAAGCCGCGGACAATCAATTCAATGAGAATGCTCTCTTCATCATTCAAGATGCTATTCCACCCGAAGACCTACCTCATCTTCGTCCTTTCGCCTTGGCCAAAGATGCATGGCATTGTGTCGTGTCTCTCTACCGGGGAAGCGCAAGCATTCAACGCTCCAACTATGAAGTGGTACAAGATGAGGTCGATGAGTTTGCAATGAAGGAAGATGAAGAACCTCGTGAGCTCTATCGGAGAGTAACCAAACTCGTGGTCTCACTACGAGATCACGGGAGCAAGGACACGGATGACAATTGGATCAAGCGCAAATTCCTCAAGGCAATGATGCCCTATCACAAGGCCATGTCCTCCATCATTCGTCAAAGACCGGATTTCCACACTTTGACCTCAAACGAAGTGTTGGATGAGTTTGTGGCCATGAACATTTTGGACAAGACCACCGACAATGCGGTGCTCCGTTCTCAACGGGCAAAGAAGCCTAACCTTGCTTTGAAGGCCAAGCTCATAGTGGAAGACGAAGAAGAGGAAGAAGAGGAGAGCAACCTCGAAGATACGAAGTATGCATATCATGAACACATGGCACTTGCTTCAAGGTAATTTTGGAGCAAGAAAAACTCAAGGCCAAACTTTAGCAAAAACAACTTGAGTGGTACAAGGGGCAAGCAACGTGTAAGGACTTGCTACAATTGCGGCAACGTGAGTCATTTTGTTGCAGAATGCCCGTATGAGAAGAGGGAAGACAATGGTGGCAAACTCATCCGAAAGGACAAGGCCAAGTCGTTCCCCAACAAGAACAACTTCACCAAGAAGACTCATCCCAAGGCCTTGGTTGTGCAAGAAGAGTACAATGAGGACGATGACGATGATGAAGATGATGAGTCGGTTGCCATGGCCTCCGTTGCCATTGCAACAACGTCAGGGGTGTCTCTCTTCGACTCACCCAACGAGAGCATCACCGCCAAGTGCCTCATGGCTAAAGCCACCAACAAGGTAACCTCCAACATCAAAACTACCATCATTAATCATCCTTCCCAAACGGATAGCATTAATGAATTTGAGGGAGATAATGTGGAGGCTAACGAGTTTGAGGCCTTTATGGGCAAACTCAAGGGAAAATCCAAGAAGCACTTTATTGCTCTCTTGGAACAACTTGGTGAGGCCAATGACATGATCGAGGCTCACGAAGACACCATCTCTAAGATGGAAGGACATACTCGTGACTATGCCGATGAGATTTCGGATCTTTCCAATGCTCTTGAGGAAGAGCGTGGTCTTCGTTTGGCTCTTGAGGAGTCACACAACATAGATCATGCTAAGTTAGAGAAAGATTATGATCATGCCCTTGTTGTTTCTTGTGTGCTAAATTCCGAGAAGGCCAAACTCGGGGTTGATCTTGCTAGACTCAAAGAGGAGTTTGATATACTTGACAAGGCCCACAAGGCCGTGAAGGGTATTCACGCTAGTCTCAAGGAGTCTCATGATCAACTCCAAGTGAAGCTAACTAAGGAGAAAGCAACTTTTCCTCATATGGTTTTAATTGATAATGCAAATGCTACTAACCCGTGTTGTGAGCATATACATCTTGTTAAGGAAAATGCTAAGTTGAAGGAGCAACTTGAGAGAGGTCTTGCGACTTGCATACAAGGCAAGAAGAACCTCAACGATCTCTTGAGCAACCAAAAGGGAGGTGTGGCCAAGGAAGGGGTTGGGTACGTCCCCGACTCCAAGAACAAGAAGAAGAATGACAAGACCAAATGGCCTCCTCCTCTCATGCAAACCTTTGTGAGGGAGGGAGAGAGTGCCCCCGAGGAGAAGAAGAAGAATAATGTCAAGACGGGCAATGTCACCCTCCCAACAAAGCCGGGGATTTTAATCCTTCTTATGTGTTATGCCGTGCTAGTGATGGGCATGTTTATGCCAAATTTGTTGGTTCTCTTCATGAATACATTGAATGGTCTATTTGGGTTCCTAAGACCCTTGTTACTAACATCAAAGGACCCATTACAAAATGGGTACCTAAAACCAAGCATTGATCTCTTGTAGGTGTTTGCTTCCGGTGGTGGATCATGGTTGCTTGATAGCGGAGCTACAAATCATATGACCGGAAGCAAGGACTTGGTGGTGGACGTGCACAAGGTTCCATCTATGCCCACCAATGTCGAGTGGGGTGACGCCTCATCTTCTAAGGTATTGGGACTTGGCAAGGTGGTCATCTCTCATGATCTCACGATCGAGAAGGTCATGCTTGTTGAGTCCCTTGCATACAATTTACTTTCCGTTCGTCAACTTGCAATCATGGGATTTGCCACTTTCTTTGATATCGATACCGTGGCCCTCTTGTGGAGCAAGACTCTTAAAGTAGCCTTTGTTGGGCATGTCGAGAACGGTCTATATGTGATTAACTTTTCGGAGCGACCCACTAAGACCGTGACATGCCTAATGGCTAAAGTTGATGTGGGATGGCTTTGGCATCGCCGTTTAGCCCATGTCAATATGAGATCTTTGCAAAGTCTCCTCAAGGGGGACCATGTCCGTGGACTAACGAATGTTAGTTTTGCTAAAGATCGTGCTTGCAGTGCCTGTATCGAAGGAAAGCTACATGAGAAGGCTCACCCTCCCACGACTATCATTTATTCAAAGAGGCCTTTGGAGCTCCTTCACATGGATCTCTTTGGGCCTCCATCCTTCGATAGTCTTGGAGGTAGGAAGTATTGCTTGGTGATTGTGGATGACTACTCAAGGTACACGTGGGTGTATTTCTTCAAGAGGAAGAGTGAGACCCAACAAACCGTCATTGACTTTGCAAATGAAGCACAACGTCAACACAATGCAAAGATCTTGACAATAAGAAGTGACAACGGCACCGAGTTCAAGAACTACACCTTGGATGAATTTCTTAGTGATGAGGGAATCAAGCATCAATATTCCGCACCCTACACCCCTCAACAAAACGGTGTTGCGGAAAGGAAGAACCAGACGTTGATGGATGCGGCAAGGACCATGATGGCGGAGTTCAAGTCTCCGTACAACTTTTGGGCCGAAGCCATCAACACCGCGTGTCATGCATCCAATCGGCTCTACCTCCGCAAGGGCTTGAACAAGACTCCATATGAGATACTCACCGGTAACAAGCCCAACCTCAAGTACTTCCGGGTGTTCGGGTGTAAGTGTTTCATTCTCAAGAAAGGTGTTCGGTTGTCTAAATTTGAGGCTAGAGCTCATGAGGGCATATTTGTTGGTTATGCTACAAACTCTCATGCTTACCGTGTCCTCAATAAATCCACGGGACTTATTGAGGAGACGTGTAACGTGGAGTTTGATGAGAATAACGGCTCCCAAGTGGAGCAAAGTGGCACTTGTGATGTAGGTGATGAAATTCCTCCTCAAGCTATAATAAGAATGGGTGTTCGTTTTATCCTACCCATTGAGGAACCCCTTGTGGCCGAAGGAGAAGGACAATGCTCCACTCAAGTGGAGCCATCACCAACCCAAGGCCCACACGCTTCCGAAGAACAAAGTGAAGGCCCTCAACCTCATGAACAAGACCAAGGGCAAGATCATACTCAAGACGGTGTTGACACACCAAGTGATGCCCAAGGTCAAGTTCTCTCCCCCGAGCAAGTTCAAGATCAAGAACAAGTTCATGACGGCGCTCAAGATGATCAAGTAACCGCTCCTCAACTCACCACCGAGGAGGAATTAGAGCGTCGTGCCGCCAAGATTGCATCCAAGCTCTCCACCAAGGATCATCTCATGACGAATGTGCTTGGAAGCTTAAGAAAGGGGGTAAGCACTCGTAGACAATTAGCAAATTATTGTGAGCATCACGTGTTTGTCTCTTGTGTGGAACCCCACAAGGTCTATGAGGCGCTAGACGATCCGGATTGGCTCAATGCCATGCATGACGAACTCAACAACTTCGAGCGCAACAAAGTGTGGAGATTGGTGCCAAGGCCAACGGGGAACCACAATGTCATTGGAACCAAGTAGATATTCAAGAACAAGCAAGATGCCCATGGGATTATCATTCGCAACAAGGCTCGTTTGGTAGCACAAGGCTACTCCCAAGTCGAGGGTATCGACTATGGTGAAACCTTTGCTCCCGTTGCTCGTCTTGAATCCATTCGCTTGTTAATTGCATATGCTTCTCATCATAATTTTAAGTTACAACAAATGGATGTGAAGAGTGCTTTTCTTAATGGTCCCATTAATGAATTGGTTTACGTCAAGAAACCCCCCGGGTTCGAGGATCCCTACTTTCCCGATCATGTGTATCAACTCGATAAGGCGCTCTATGGCCTTAAACAAGCCCCACGTGCGTGGTATGACCACCTTACCGAGTTGTTACAAGACCGTGGTTTTGAAGTTGGGCTAATCGACCCCACTCTTTTTACTAAGAAGGTCAAAGGGGAGTTGTTTGTGTGCCAATTATATGTTGATGATATTATCTTTGGTTCTCCTAACAAGGCTTTCAATGAGGAATTTGCCGCTCTCATGACCTCAAAGTTCGAGATGTCCTCCATGGGAGAGTTGAAGTTCTTTCTAGGGTTCAAAGTGAAGCAAAGAAGAGAAGGAACCTTCATCAATCAATCCAAATACACTCAAGACATGCTCAAGAGATTCAAGCTAAGTGACGTCAAGCCGGCTTCCACTCCAATGCCCACCAAGTGCCAACTTGACTTAGATCCCATGGTAAAGTGGTGGATCAAAAGGTATATCGTTCCATGATTGGATCCTTGCTTTACCTTTGTGCATCTAGACCGGACATCATGTTGAGTGTGGGAATTTGTGCACGGTTTCAAGCCGCACCTAAGGAAAGTCACTATGTGGCGGTCAAACGAATCTTTCGATACTTGGCTCATACCCCAAACTTTGGCCTATGGTACCCTAGAGGATCAAACTTCAAACTTGTAGGGTACTCGGATTCCGATTGGGCGGGAGACAAAGTGGATAGGAAGTCCACTTCCAGAGGGTGCCAATTCCTTGGTTGCTCTTTGGTAAGTTGGTCTTCCAAAAAGCAAAGTTGTGTGTCTCTCTCGTCCACTGAGGCGGAGTATGTTGCCGCCGGTAGTTGTTGTGCTCAACTCCTATGGATGAGGCAAACTTTAAAGGATTACGGTGTCACTTGTGACAAAGTGCCTCTTTGGTGTGACAATGAAAGTGCCATCAAGATCTCTCTCAATCCGGTACAACATTTCAAGACAAAGCATATTGAGATCCGGTATCACTTCATCCGGGATCACATTAGACGAGGAGAGATCGAGTTCAACTATGTCAACACTCATGACAACCTTGCAGATATTTTCACGAAGCCCTTAGATGAAGCAAGATTTTGCGAGTTAAGGCATGAGCTAAATATCATTGATTCAAGCAATGTGGCTTGAACCCTTGCACACCCTACCACGCTCAACTTGTTGTCTAGTTTAGGTGTAGGCATGGACACAGGGGGAGTGTTGTTCTCTCAATGAACTCTCCCTCCCCCCATTATGCATAAATTGATTGTGTCTTTCACATTAGCCATATTTGATGGTACTTGTGCTTCAAAGACGAGTTTTGGTCATGGACCCAAGGATAATTCTTCGCGGTGCCATACCAATTGACTCAAACATAGGTGGACTCGGCCACCGTCCTCTCTTCGGGGAGTTGGAGTTAGCCTTGCTGCTCTCGTGTTGTTTTCTCTCTTTCTCTCTTTGCTCTTTGTGTTAGGTTCTCCTAGGGTGTTGTTTCTCTCCTGTTTTTGTGCCCCTTCTTCCTCCCTTCGGTTTGCACTCATTTGATCTTGGCTTGGGCTTAGGTGGTCGGGCGGTACAACCGGTACCACGAGCGGTTCTACCGCTGGTACCGGGTTGTGCTGTCCCAAGGGTTTCCGTTCGGTGCCTGGGCGGTTCCACCGCACAATCCCACGGTAACCCACGTCCGGTACTACCGGTTGTTGCCGTGCGGTACTACCGCTGCCTTCCAGGCACCGGAAGTACCGCCTCCATCCACCGGTCTGTACCAGACGAGCGGTACAACCGCTCCCCTAAGCGGTTCTACCGGGGCGTGCGTACGGGCCTATATATACTCGACGGGGCTGAAGGGCTGTTTTTTTTCCTTCGTCCTCGTTCCTCTTTTTCTTGCCCTAGCCGCCAGCCATCTCTACCCCTGCCCCGGAGTGTGTCTCGCGCTTCGGATCCTTGGCTCTCCGTGGATTCTCTCCATGGAGGCCTTCCGATCTCTTCCCATGGATGGTGGTAATGCCTCGTGTTCTTTGCCTCTAGATTTGTGTTTAGGGTTATTCCTTGCCTAGGGATTTACCCATCTTTCCGCGTTTAGTGTTTGATCTATGGCTTAGAAGAGTTCTTTGTTAGCCTCCTGTCTTGTTTGCAGCACTTAGAATTCGGAATATTACTTGTGTGATTCGTATGCCTCGGTTAGATCTATCTTCCCTGGTAGTGCCACTGTCAGCGGTTCTACCGCCCCTACGGGCGGTACAACCGCTGGAGCGGTACTATCGGCAGAAGATCCGGTACAACCGGAGTATATCAACCACTAAGCACTGTTCTATCTTCTCTGTTGTTGCAACTTGTTCCTTTTCTGCTAGTGGGTGCAATCCTCTCATCCTTGTTGGGTTTTTGTGTGTTCTTTTCGTGTGTGTGTTCAGGTGGCTCTAGTTCTCGCTCTGCTCCTCGCAAGACCAAGAAGAGGGCACGAAGGACCTTGCGCCCGGTTGTGTCAAATGATGAAGAAGTTGTGATTCCCACCAAGCCCACTCGCCGTGAAAAGTCTGTAGCTGCTAAGCAACGTGTTGTCATGCCGTTGCATCGTTGGAAAGCCAAGGATTGGGAAGCCTACCGCTCAAAGAATCCGTATGAGGTTCCCATTGCTCCCCGTTGGACCACTGTTCAGTTCCAGAATGAGATGCAAGTGAGGATTGTTCATGAACTCTTTGAGCACAACAAGAATAGATATGCCAAGCAGTGGACGATCAATTTTGATCATTGGAGGAACAACATGGAGTATTTTGGTGAGGCGTTAGCTCTCTGCGAGGAGTTTGATCTTGTCAAGATCATGTCAGTCAACTGTGACTTTGATGTTCAACTCATCCATCAGTTCTATGCCACGGTTCATTTTGGGGAAGATGATGCACGCACTCTCACCTTCATGTGCCGCGATGAATTGTTTCACGTTCCCTGGAGGGCTTTCTGCAATGCTATTGGGTACGAGGATACCGGTTTGCAAGGAAGGGGTGGCATTCGCCCTCATGATTTTCCTGAGTCCATGCCTAAGGAGAAGCTTGCCCCTCTGTACATTCAGGGGCGTGGGATTATTGGAGAATCCAAGGATTTGGAGAAGGTCTATGACATCATGCACCGAGTGTTCCGCAATGTGCTCTTGCCCAAGGTGGGCAATCAAGATGAAATTCATGGCTATCTGGTTGATTTGATGGTTGCTATGAAGACCATGGTGGGGACAGGGGCAATGTTTGATGTGTCAAATTGGCTGTGGCATGAGATGTACAACATGGTCATCTACCGTAAAGTCCCAATCTACGCTCCGTTTGTCATGTGCTTTCTGAACTCTGTGTGGGCTGTTCGTCGTCCTGGAGAGCTCCTCACTTCTCCAGACAACCTCACTGTTCATGAGGTCAAGCTCCTTAAGAAGAAGAAGCATGACGAGCCTCGCTTCCCTGAACATGCTCCTGAGGATGTCTATGCTACTTCTGACGATGAGGACTTTGAGCTGGAGCCAGGGGCCAAGCCTTCGTGGGTGGCCAAACTTACTGCCAAGGTAAATAAGACCTTTTGTCTCCAGGCTGACATCCAGAAGAAGATGTATGAGGCACATGTCAATGAGAAGCTCGCATGGTGTCGCCAAATTGCAATGATGAAGCACCTCAACATGCAGGTTCAGAGTGGCTCTGAGAAGAGCATCACCCCAGAGGAGCGTTGGATCTCTACCCATAGCACCTGGACTGATGATGAAGCCCCTCCCCAGCCATCATCCTCGTTTGCAGCAGCTGACAATGCCATGGGAGTATCTGATCACGACGACGATGACGACTCTGATGATGAAGATCCAGATGCGACTGAGGAGTCAGAGGAGGACGCCTGAGCTTTGGGTCGCTAGCTTCGCTCTTTTCCTTTTTGGTGTCTTGATGCCAAAGGGGGAGAGGGTTCTATAGGTCTCAGGGATTTGCTTGGGTTGTTTTCTCTTGTTCTCGTGTTTTTGTGTTTGTTCGTGGACTCCGTGCTGTGTGTGAGACTTGCTAGACTTGCTACTCCGTTTATTCGTAGGTCTTTATCATTATTATTGCCTCTAAGTATTATATTGTCTATCCTTTTGAGCTCAGAGTGATGAGTCTATAAAATCTAGGGGGAGTCTAGTCCTGAAAGTGTGCCCATGCTTTCTAAAAAAGCTAGTACTTGTTGGGGCACACATTCAGGAGGAGTTCCGTCTAGATTTCATTGACTTATCTCTTGCAAATCGTGTTGTTGTCATCATCCACCAAAAAGGGGGAGATTGAAAGGGCATTTCCCTACTTTATGTTTTGGATGATGATGACAACCCTTCGTGGTCTAAACGTGTGCTATATGTTTCAGGTTCTCGATGCTTAGGCTTACATCGGATTGCTATTACCTCTCGAAGGAAAAGATCGAAGACGTGTCCTCTACGTTTTTATTTTCTTTGGTCGTAGAGTACCCGTACTATCACGAGGGAATCCTCATTAGGAAGCTCTGGGGGAATCAGTTCACGTACACTTATCTCACCCTCTCTTTGCCTTCCTCAGATGTGTGAGAGTGAGAGTTTTCCTTGCCTCTTCCCCTCTTTCCTGCTCACTGTTTTTGCCCAGCGGTTGTACCGCTCTCTAGAGCGGTTGTACCGCTGGGTCTTGTCGCTCACCAGCTTTTGCTCGAGCGGTTGTACCGCTGCCTCCGGGCGGTGGTACCACCACCATGCTCTGCAACAGCTAGGGCGGTGGTTCCGTCCATGTACCGCTCAAGTACCGCTCTTGCCTCTGGTTTGATGCTGTTCTTGGGCGGTAGTGGCCCGGTTGGTCCGGTCGTTCCTCGATGACCGGTACCACCGGTGGTCCGAGCGGTTCTTCCGCTCAGAACTTAGCCGCCCAAGAGCTCAAGGCCATGCGGTTGTTCCGGCCAGGCACCGCCCAAGTACCGGTCAAGCCCCTGTTTTGATGCGGTGGTTGTGCGGTAGCCAGGCGGTTAGTCCGGTTATCTTTCTTAGCCGGTACTACCGCCCGCCTGTCCAGTTGTACCGCTTGGTAGGGTTCTGCCGTTACACCGTGAGTCCTGGTTGTACCACTGCAGTGCAAAAACGCAGTAACGGTTGGAATTGTGGGGAGACTACTTAAGGGGGCTTCTCCCACCTACCACTCCAACCTTTGACCTCTCTCACTCCACCATTGATGCCCTTCAAGCTCTCTTGCCCGATCTCTCTATCTAGCCACTCAAACTTGTTGATTTGCTAGGGATTGAAGGAGGAGACCTAGATCTACACTTCCACCAAAGGATATTTGGTCCCCCCATACTTTCTTGTGTGGATTTTGTTACTCTTGGGTGTTTGAGCACCCTAGACGGTTGAGGTCACCTCGGAGCCATATTCCATTGTGGTGAAGCTTCGTGGTTTTGTTGGGAGCCTCCAATTAAGTTGTGGAGAGAGCCCCAACCTTGTTTGTAAAGGTTCGGTAGCCGCCTTCAAGGGCACCAATAGTGGAATCACGACATCTCGCATTGTGTGAGGGCGTGAGGAGAATACGGTGGCCCTAGTGGCTTCTTGGGGAGCATTGTGCCTCCACACCGCTCCAACGGAGACGTACTTCCTCTCAAAGGGAAGGAACTTCGGCAACACATCCTCGTCTCCACCGTCTCCACTCTTGGTTATCTCGTGCCTTTATTTAAGCAAGCTTACTTGTTTTATATCTCTTGCTTGCTTGTGTACCTATCCTCGTTGCATCATATAGGTTGCTCACCTAGTTGCATTTCTAGACAACCTATTTTGATGCAAAGTTTAACTTGTTAAAGAAAAGCAAAAAATTGTTAGTTGCCTATTCACCCCCCCTCTAGTCAACCATATCGATCCTTTCAACCGCCCCCAACCTTGATCAAGGATATGTTGGTAAGGCTAGCTGTGATGCCTTCTCAGATTGAAGAACTGAAGAAATCAGCTGCCAGGGCGGGTGCTCTTACTGCATTAACTCGGGCCAAAGCATGGATATCTGGTCTTGATCCGGCCGATATTGGAAACGGCTATCCGAGCATAAAAGAGGACGGGTCAGATTTTGATAATGATGACCTCAGAGCTTTGACGAGGGAAATGCGTCCATTGGCTAGAAAATTGGCCGAAGAAACTGGTCTTTCACATTATCAGCTGATTTATGATGCCAACAACAAGAGAGTTAATGCGCCAACTTGTGATGCTCTAAATCGTATTCCGTCAATCCGTAAGCATACCTATGCTCCTGACGTTGATCCCTACACACTTATAAGTGATGAAGCTGTATTCAAAGCCTTAACTGGGATTCATTGGTCAACCATTGACTTCCAGCAACTGAGTAGAGAAGAGGAGGATGAGCCAGCGCAAGATGATCCGCAACCTTCAAGTCAGCCCGGGCAAGATTCATAAACCGGTAGCCGGTTTAGCTTCTGCATTCTGCAAGACTTGTTGAAAAACAATTATTCTTTTGGGCATCAAAATGCCTTGTAATAGGCTAGTTTAAACTCTTGATTTGCTATGCTATCGTGCATATTTTTGTTGCAGGACACCGTTAATCTGCCATGTTAAGATATGCTTATGTTTGCTCATGGTATTTAGCAATGTGAAATCTGCTCCTGCATATAATAGAAAAAAGTGTCCTAGCGGTTTACCGCTAGACAGGTTATCATGCACAATAACATAGTTTATAACCAAGGCTGGACTTAAGAATAACCATATAATTGAGCATATAGCATACCTATGATATTTGATCACACTATTGGTTTACCAAGCCAGTATAAGGGTGATAACCCAAAATGTGAACACTGGTAATTATACTGTCGGTTTATGAAACAAACCAGGTCGGGTTAATAACCACCGGATATTATGTTACCTTATACTGGCGATTTATAGTTAGAAACTAGGCCGGGTTAATAAACACCGGTGTATTATTGGTCATAAAGTATTATAAGCCTCATCAAAATAAACCTCAAAAAATCTGTTTGAAGAAAACAAGCGAAAAAAGGCAGGATAAGCGAGGCTTTTCATGGGCTACCAGGCCGAAAATCGAGGCTTTTCATGGGCTGTCAGGCCACTGAGTTAAACCATTTTACAAACCTTCTAAGATGGACCTCACATTAACCAATCGTCGTTTTAACTTTGACAAGTTTAGGGTCTGCATAAGATTGACTTGTCAAATGTTCAACGGGTCGTTCCAGGAATACCTGGGTGGAGTGGCTTACTTAAAAAGGCAGGATAACCCGGGGTTTTAGGTGAATACACATGGCTTCCAAGCCTGACTTTTATAGCCTATCACAAGGTTATAAACTCTGTGTTCTTTAGAACAAAAGAGCCTCCAAGCAATATTTTGAGCTATGCTCAAGGGGTACCTATGTTTGAGTTGTGCTTTTGCAACAGACTCTCTTTGGTCCTTTTAACCTGGGAAGCAAGCCCCCAAGTTTTTTTAAATTGGCTTATAAGCCGGTTCAAAGGGTAATCATAACTTCAAGCATAAACCGGAAGCCCCCATGTAATCAAAAAACTTATTGAGGAAAAAACGACAGAGGCCCTGCTTTAGCAGGGATGCCGATTTATTATAGTGATCATAATATATACATTGTCAAAAATATGTACATCAGAAGAGCCTGTGGCTCGGGTGTAATAAGGCCGAAGATGAGCAATATTTCCACGGCCGGTGGGTCTCCTCCTCCGACTTACGTGAGTCTTTGTGCTCTCGAATATCGATAAGGTAGTATGATCCATTGTTCAGATTCTTGCTGACCACAAAGGGTCCTTCCCAAGGTGGGGATAACTTGTGCATATCAGTCTGATCCTGGATAAGCCGGAGCACCGAATCTCCTTGAAAAGTTTTGGTTTTAACCCGGCGGCTGTGGTAATGACGCAGATCTTGCTGGTAAATCGCCAAACGAGCCGCCGCAATATCCCACTTCTCATCTAACAAGTCCAGTGCTTATTGACATGCTTTTTCATTGTCAGCTTCAACATAAGCCGCTACGCGAGGTGAGTCATGCCGGATGTCACTAGGGAGAACTGCCTCTGCTCCGTAAACCATGAAGAAAGGCGTGTAACCCATAGACCTGTTAGGGCTGGTATTAATGCTCCAGAACACGGAAGGTAACTCCTCCACCCAACAACCCGGCGTCCTCTACAAAGGAACCATAAGCCGGGGCTTGATGCCTCTCGGGATCTCTTGATTGGCTCTCTCAGCTTGACCATTAGATTGGGGGTGAGCCACTGACTACACATCAAGCCGGATATTCTCACGTTGAAAAAATTCTTTGATAGCACCTTTCGAAAGATTAGTGCCATTATCTGTTATAATGTTGTGTGGAAAGCCAAAACGGAAAATCACCTTCTTCGTGAATTGAATCGACGTTGCTGCATCACACTTACTGACCGGGTCGCGTCTGCCCACTTAGTGAACTTGTCAACCGCCACCAAAAGGTGGGTTTTATTATCCTTGGATCTCTTAAAAGGTCCAACCATATCCAACCCCCAAGTTGCAAACGGCCAAGTGATTGGAATCATCCTCAACTCCTGAGCCGGAACATGAGCTTGACGTGAAAATTTCTGACAACCGTCACATCTTCTGACCAAGTCCTCAGCATCAGCATGAGCCGTCAGCCAATAGAAACCGTGACTAAAAGCTTTGGCGACTAGAGATTTTGAACCGGCATGATTACCACAATCTCCTTCGTGGATCTCACACAGAATCTCATAGCCTTCTTCAGGAGAAACGCAACGCTGAAATGCCCTGGTGACACTGCAATGATGTAACTCCCCATTGACAATAGTCATTGACTTGGACCGCTGGATTATCTGCCTAGCCAGAGTTTCATCTTCAGGTAACTCGCCCCGGGTCATATATGCAAAACATGAAGAGCCACCACCAAATGGGCTTCTGGGTCAAGAATAGACAAATCCTTCTCTGTAGGTACCTTGACCAACGGGTTATGATGAACGTCAAGAAAAACATTAGGTGGCACCGGTTTACGTTGAGAACCCAGCCGACTTAAGGCATCAGTCGCTTCATTCTTTCTCCGGTCGACATGCTCAACTTGATAACCCTTGAAGTGACCAGCAATAACATTCACCTCTCGTTGATAAGCCGCCATGAGTGGATCCTTGGAATCCCAAGTACCAGAGACCTGTTGAGCCACCAAATCCGAGTCGCCAAAACACCTTACCCGGCTTAAGTTCATCTCCTTAGCCATACGAATACCATGGAATAAGGCCTCATATTCAGTTGCATTGTTAGTGCAAGGGAACATCAAATGGAGAACATAACAAAATTTATCACCTCGAGGGGAAGCTAGCACAACTCCAGCCCCCGAGCCCTCCAATTGCCTGGACCCATCAAAGTGAATAGTCCAATACATGTTATTCGGCTTTTCCTCGGGCATCTGCAGCTCTGTCCAGTCATTGATGAAATCCACCAGTGCTTGAGACTTGATGGTCGTGCGAGGCATATACTTCAAACCATGAGGTCAAAGTTCAATGGCCCACTTGGCTATCCGACCGGTGGCTTCTCTGTTCTGGATAATATGCCCCAACGGAGCAGAACTGACCACGGTGATAGGATGACCCTGAAAGTATTGCTTAAGCTTTTGACTGGACATGAAAACTCCATACACAAGCTTCTGCCAATGCGTGTATCTCTGCTTGGACTCAATAAGCACCTTGCTGATATAATAAACCGGTCGTTGAACCGGATATTCCTTGTCTGCCTCCTTTCGTTCCACCACAATAGCTACGCTGACAGCCCGGGCATTGGCAGCCACATATAACAGCAATGGTTCTTTATCAACAGGGGCAACAAGAACAGGTGGCTCGGCTAACTGCTTCTTAAAGTCCTCCAACGCCGCATTAGCCGCATCACTCCAAACAAAGTTATTTGTCTTCTTCATCATCTAATACAGATGGATGGACTTCTCTCCTAAACGGCTTATGAACCGGCTTAGCACCGCAATACGACCCGCCATACGTTGAACATCGTTGATACACACCGGTTTAGCTAGAGAAGTAATAGCTTTGATTTTCTCCGGATTAGCTTCAATGCCCCTGATAGATACCAGAAAGCCCAAGAGCTTGCCTGCCGGTACACCAAAGACACACTTGGCCGGGTTAAGCATCATCTTATAAACCCGAAGATTATCAAAGGTCTCCTTCAGATCATCTATCAACGTCTCCTTCTTTCCGGATTTCACCACAATATCATCCACATAAGAATGAACATTGTGTCCAATCTGATTATGAAGACAATTCTGCACACATCGCTGGTAAGTCGCATGGGCACTCTTGAGCCCAAAAGGCATAGACACATAGCAGAAGGCTCCAAAGGGAGTTATAAAAGTTGTCTTCTCCTGGTCCTTAATTGCCATCTTGATCTAATGATAGCCAAAATAAGCATCCAAAAAAACTCAAACGCTCACAACTCACCGTAGCATCAATAATCTGATCAATACGAGGGAGAGCAAAAGGATCAGCCAGACAAGCCTTGTTTAAATCCGTGTAGTCCACACAGGCACACACATACGCCAAGTGCCATTTTTCTTAAGTACCAGCACCGGGTTAGCCAACCATTCAGGATGAAAAACTTCAACAATAAACCCAGCCACCAAGAGCCGGGCTACCTCCTCACCAATGGCCTTACGCCTTTCTTCATTGAAGCGACGAAGAAACTGCATGACCGGTTTAAACTCGGGATCAATATTGAGAGTGTGCTCAACGAGTTCCCTTGGTACACGTGGCATGTTAGAAGGTTTCCATGCAAAGATGTCCCGGTTCTCACGGATGAACTCGATGAGCGTGCTTTCCTATTTCGGATCCAGGTTAGCACTGATGTTGAACCGCTTGGATGAATCACCAGGAACGAAATCAACTAGCTTAGTCTCATCAGCCATTTTAAACTTCAAGGACGGATCATGCTCCGTAGTTGGCTTTTTCAAAGAGGTCATATATACCGGATCAACATTATCTTTATAAAACTTTAACTCCTCTGTGGCACAAACCGACTCAGCATAGGCTGCATCGCCCTCTTCACACTCCAAAGCTATCTTTCGGCTCCCATGTACTGTAATGGTCCCCTTATGACCTGGCATCTTGAGCTGCAGATAAACATAACAGGGCCTGACCATGAACTTAGCATAAGTCGGTCGTCCAAACAGAGCATGATAAGGGCTCTTGATTTTCACCACTTCAAAGGTCAAGGTCTCTGATCTAGAGTCATGATCATTTCCAAAGGCAACTTCCAGAGCTATCTTACCAATTGGGTATGCCGACTTACCAGACACCACACCATGGAAAACAGTGTTTGACGGTTTAAGATTTTTATCCATCAATCCCATGCGCGGGAAAGTCTCATAATAAAGAATATTAATGCTACTCCCTCCGTCCATGAGCACCTTGGTGAATTTATATCCTCCAACGTGAGGTGCAACCACCAAAGCCAGATGACCCGGAAAATCAACCCGGGGCGGGTGATCTTCCCGACTCCACACGATGGGCTGCTCAGACTAGCGCAAATAACAGGGAACTTCCGGTTCAATGGAGTTCACCACCCTTTTATAAAGCTTTTGATCCCGCTTGCATAAACTCGTGGTGAAGACGTGGTACTGCCCACTATTCAACTATTTTGGGTTACTCTGATACCCAGACTGCTACTACTGATTCCCCTGACCTAACTGTTGATGGTAACCCCCGTGATTACCTTGATTGCCTTGGAATCCAGAGCTTGAACCGCCACCGCCGTAAACCGGACCCTGAGAACCTGAGCCACCACCCGGCCCATGGTTGCCTTGAAACAGATTTGAATTTTTGAACTCCTTCATGATGAAACAATCCTTCCATAGGTGATTGGATGGTCTCTGTCGCGTACCATGTCTTGGGCAGGGCTGATTCAATAGTTGCTCAAGATTAATGCCTAATCCTACGGTTTGTGGGGGCGGTCTTCCCTTACGACCTTGGCCATTATTCTGTGCATTGGTATTTTCCACAAAGTCCAAACTATTATCGGCTTTGCGCTTACCATTACCTCCCTGATTCGCCGGATTATGCTATTGTCCTTTGGTGTTACTGCTCTTCTTTCCCTTTTCCTGTTTATCATCGTCAGACTCAGGGTCCTTGGTGCCGTCAGAGTCAGCATACTTAACCAAAGCCGCCATGAGCGTCCCCATGTCATTGCAGTGACGTTTGAGCCATCCCAACTTTTGCTTTAGGGGTATGAACCGACAATTGTTCTCCAGCATCAACACTGCTGAATCGGCGTTGATGCGATCTGATGAGTGCAGGATTGTTGAGACCCGATGCACCCAATGGGTTGTTGACTCACCTTCCTCCTGAACACAGGAGGCTAAATCCACAATTGACATAGGCTGCTTGCATTTGTCCTTGAAATTCTGGATAAACCGGGCTTTTAACTCGGCCCATGACCCGACGGAGTTGGCAGGGAGCCCTTTCAACCAAGTGCGGGCCGTTCCCTCCAACATTAGAGGGAAATATTTAGCACATGCCGCATCGCTAACATCTAGCAACTCCATGGCCATCTCATAGCTCTCGATCCATGCTTCGGGAGGCAAATCAGCTGTGTAGTTAGGCACTTTACGGGGACCCTTGAAATCCTTGGGCAGACGCTCACTACGTAGAGCCGACACTAAGCACGACACGCCCAAATTCCTGAAGGTTACACCTGGCTCCACCGAAGTTGTCGGATGAACCGACGAAGGTTGACGAGCCGCATACTGCGCCGCTAACTCGGCCTCTCGATGTGCTCTACCTTGGTCCACTACATTCTGAGCATCAGCACCACCGCCCGCCGGGTTATGCTCACGCAGCAAGTTACGGTTCCATGCACTGCTTGACACAGCCGGTTCATCTATAGCCTGTTGTAACTCCGGCTTGGGCGAGGGGTGGAATGAATCCTTTCACGACTGTAAGAATAAGCCTGCTGTTGAACCAACGCCGTCTGCAACAACTCTCTAGCTCTTCGGGTTTCAACCGCCACTAGAGATTCGCCTTCAACTGGAAGGGCCGCCAATCGTGATGCTGCTGCGATCATGTTATCCAACAGATTAGAGTAGTGACCCGATGGTGTTGGCACATGTTACGGTGGGACATTGCTCTATCAAGGCGGGTCCATGGCACGCGGCTGAACCGGCGCTCCTGTCCTAGGCGCTTCAACCCGCTCTACCACTGGTGGGTCACTAGCTCCTGCCCCCGGTGTGTTAAAGAGATTCCTTCCTTCATAAAACGGTGGCAGACGACTCCGATGCCTCCTCCTCATGACGTGGTTTGAGGCGTTCTGATCTAACATGAGCCGATAGGACTCTGACTGAATCCGTTGTGCCTAAGCATCCAATGTAACCCGCTCCGCGGTCATCCTGGCGTCTTCAGCTGCCAGGTCCTCCTTAGCTTGAGCTATCTGATCCCGCAATTTTGCAACTTCCGTGTTATGCTGATCTTGATTGGTCGGGTTAACCTCCGTCGACAACAGTGTTGTCAAGGTGTCTAGTAAACCGGACAAGACTTGAGCCGGCGGGCGCGCAGGGCCTCCCTCCCCAGCTGCCATTACCGCTGCTGACCCGGAAATCAGTGCCGCTATAGTTGAAGAGTGTTGTACTGGTTGTGTACCGGCTATAAAGATTGCAACCCGGTTCGGCAGTTTGCGGGGGTCCGGAATACTATAGCCATCGGAACAGCCCCCAAACCGGCCATCTTGCAGTTGGTACAATGACTCTGTCTCACCGGTAGATGATTCACCATCCGAATAGACAACTGTCTCACCGTTAGATACCGATTCAGATTCCGCACCATTAATGAATCCCACGAAGGCACGCTTCATGACAAGCTGAACTCGGGCAAGTCTTGCATGCTGAGCCATTTCGATGATGTCGGTGCAGATGTCCGGCTCAGGGCCTGGTTCACCGATCTTGCCAATGAAGACGTGAATTCCACCAAAAAGGACCCGGTACCCGTACTCAATTGAGCCAGCCTCGGGGGCCCTAGCCCGCGTCGTCAATGTAGAGCTTGCCGTGACGACTCTTGGTCATCCGGCCCACCGCGTATCCCTTGATCCCTTCAAAGCTGCCCTCTAAGAACTCGAAACCACCGTGCGTTGGCCCCACGGTGGGCGCCAACTATCATGGAATTGTCACGACAGATGTCCTAGTGTGAGGACTTAGTCGTGGAGCCATCGCAACAAGGTTAGCTTAAAGGGGTTAATCAGGACAAATGACACGAGGAGTTTATACTGGTTCGGCCCCTTGTGGTGAAGGTAAAGGCCTAATCCAGTTGATGTGGTATTGCTAGGGTTTCAATGACCAGGGAGCAAATACGCTTGACCTAGCTCTGGATGTGTTGTTTCTTGTCCCTAAACCGCCGCCGGGTCGTCCCTTTATATACACAGGTTGACGCCCGGCTGGTTCACAGAATCCCGGCCGGCTCATAAACGTGTCTGGCTCGGTCTCTCACTCTTTCCTATCTTATAATACAAGTCATACTCCCTATGGTGGTTTACATATATGGGCCTTAACCCACCTTTGGGCTTTGGGCTTTACTATTCAGTCTGCTTTGTAAAGCGCCATCCTTCATGTCTTCATGGGCTTCAATACGAGTGAATCACTATGAGCATAACCCGGCCCCTCCAGGGCGATTTATACTCAATATTTATATCCCCAACAGAAAGGAACCTCAAAGTTAAGCATGCCTTGCTTGGAGCAATTGAGAACGATTGGCCGAGTGGGAAGTTGTTCTTAGGTGCACATGAGTAAGCACAAAGTGCGCAGAAAAGACTTGTGTTGGTATGTGTGGCTAGTCTAGATCCTAGGTGCAATGGCCAGAAATTGATGGTTTAATTAGGGTGTTGCAATTGGTATCAGAGCCGACCATCACGGTTACACGACATGCATGGGTCAGTGATGCATACGTAGGGCGCATGTGGATGCTGGCACTGGCACTCACAGACATGTGCTAAGAGGGAACATTCCTCCTGGGTCGTCGGGGATGTCGGTTCCTTTAGGGTGTATGTGACATCCCGGATTAACAGGAGACTACTCGTATCAACAAGGTGCATCTTCTAATTTTGAGTCAATTCGAAAGGAACCTCAAAGGTAAGTGTGCTTAGCTTGGAGCAATTTGAGCATGGGTTACCAATTGGGAAATTGTTCCCAAGTGCACATGAAGACTAGTGTTGATCTGTGGGGCCAACGTAGATCCCATAGCAATGGCCAGAACTGATGGGTTTGGTTGGCGCATTACAAGCTACCGAGCTCATTGTGCTATAGCTACCAAGCAACTCATGCCAAAGTTACTAGACTGCTCAGGCTAAAGTTACGAGACTATCCATTCTAAAGTGAACACACTACTCAGGCTAGAGTTATCAGTCTACCCTGATATGGTAGAAATGTTGTGTATGCACCAGTGGCGAAGCTTCGAAGAAAAAGTTGGGCAGACCAGCTCAAAGGAGAGGACAAATACCGAGTCTACAACTATCCTAGTTCCTTAGTTTCTAAGTTTTTCATTTTTGCTTTTGTATAAGCTCTTTGGTCTGCATGAACATCACATCTGGTTCGTTCATTGCTAGGAGCCTACCTCTTGTTAGTTTTTAACGTGTGGGCATGTTGGTCGTTTACTTATACATATACCATGTTGGTGATCCCAACAGATGGCTCTGGCGATTTTGCTTTCCATAAAAAAGGAGTGGGCTAGCTCTGCGATTTTTAGAATGTAAAGAACAATTGAGTGAAAAAATCAAGCTAAGAAATAGAAAAGTCAAAATTTGGGGAATAAATAGGATCACCTATATTCAGACTCACAATTGCAAGCAACTGGAGATTATGTGCTTGATTGCTTGTTGCCAAGGACGCTGGTTGGCCGCTAGCCACCGTGACGCTACTCATGCCTACTTGCAGGACCTCTAGCGGTCTGGCATGTTCTTGTATGGTGAGTTGCAAATCACAACTCCCTTCTAGTTGTCCAACATGGATCTGCATGAAATGCCCTGGGCGCTAGGTGGCAGCTGCTCCCTGATGAGTGCCTAGGCCACTGCTAAACCTAGACAAGCAGAAGTAGTCACATCTGGTTACAGGTCGCGAGCCATGAGCCCATGACTACCAGATAGTGCACCTTCTTGTACGCTAATGGATGGCTTTGGATCGAACATGAAGGGGGTGACTGGCTACAAACACATGCATTAAGAAGTTGGCCAAAATCCTGGGCGGGCCATGGCCCAGGTCTGCCCCCTGACTGTGACGCCCCCGATTCAATCATACACTAGTCATACACACAAACGTGTACGATTAAGATCAGGGACTCACGGGAAGATATCACAACACAACTCTACAAATAAAATAAGTCATACAAGCATCATATTACAAGCCAGGGGCCTCGAGGGCTCGAATACAAGAACTCGATCATAGACGAGTCAGCGGAAGCAACAATATCTGAGTACAGACATAAGTTAAACAAGTTTGCCTTAAGAAGGCTAGCACAAAATGGGATACAGATCGAAAGAGGCGCAGGCCTCCTGCCTGGGATCCTCCTAAACTACTCCTGGTCGTCGTCAGCGGGCTGCACGTAGTAGTAGGCACCTCCCGAGTAGTAGTAGTCGTCGTCGACGGTGGCGTCTGGCTCCTGGGCTCCAACATCTGGTCGCGGCAATCGGGTATAGAAAGGGGGGAAAGAGGGAGCAAAGCAACCGTGAGTACTCATCCAAAGTACTCGCAAGCAAGGAGCTACACTACATATGTATGCATTGGTATCAAATGGAATAAGGGTATCATATGTGGACTGAACTGCAGAATGCCAGAATAAGAGGGGGATAGCTAGTCCTATCGAAGACTACGCTTCTGGTAACCTCCATCTTGCAGCAGGGGAAGAGAGTAGATGGTAAGTTCACCAAGTAGCATCGCATAGCATAATCCTAACCGATGATCCTCCCCTCGTCGCCCTGTGAGAGAGCGATCACCGGTTGTATCTGGCACTTGGAAGGGTGTGTTTTATTAAGTATCCGGTTCTAGTTGTCATAAGGTCAAGGTACAACTCCAAGTCATCCTGTTACCAAAGATCACGGCTATTCGAATAGATTAACTTCCCTGCAGGGGTGCACCACATAACCAAACACGCTCGATCCCATTTGGCCGGACACACTTTCCTGGGTCATGCCCGGCCTCGGAAGATCAACATGTCGCAGCCCTACCTAGGCACATCACAGAGGTCAGCACGCCGGTCTAAATCCTATGGCGCAGGGGTCTGGGCCCATCGCCCATTGCACACCTGCACGTTGCGAGGGCGACCGGAAGCAGAACTATCCCTCTTAATACAAGAGCAGGCTTACGTTCCAATCCGGCATGCGCCGCTCAGTCGCTGACGTCATGAAGGCTTCGGCTGATACCACGACGTCGAGTGCCCATAACCGTCCCCGCGTAGATGGTTAGTGCGTATAGGCCGGTAGCCAGACTCAGATCAAATACCAAGAACTCGTTAAGCGTGTTATTTTGAAATAACCGCGAACGCCAACCAAGGCCAGGCCCACCTCTCTCCTAGGTGGTCTCAACCTGCCCTGTCGCTTCGCCACAAAGATCCACTCAGAGGGCCGTTGGGACAAAGGTCCTTTCAGCCCCAAATCCGTGAATCACTCACGGGTGCTCCACAAGCCGACCCATCTTTAGTCACCACATGTATCATGTATAAAGTTTAGTATATACCCGTGATCACCTCCCGAGATCACGGCCCGATAGTATAGCATGGCAGACGGACAAGAATGTAGGGCCACTGATGATAAACTAGCATCCTATACTAAGCATTAGGATTACAGGTAAAGGTAATAACAACAGTAGCAAGGATAGGCTATGCATTAGGATAGGATTAACGAAAAGCAGTAACAGGCTACACTACTCTAATGCAAGCAGTATAGAGAGTAGAGTAGGCGATATCTGGTGATCAGGGGGGGCTTGCCTGGTTGCTCTGGCAAGAGAGAGGGGTCGTCAACTCCGTAGTCGTACTGGGTAGCAGCGGCGTTAGTCTCGGTGTCTAGCGAGAGAAGAGGGGGAAGAAACAATAAATATAATGCAAACAAATGCATAGCGATGCATGACATGGCAAGTAGTGGTGCTAGGGGTGCCCTAACGCGGTATGAGGTGATACCGGTGAAGGGGGGAAACATCCGGGAAAGTATCCCCGGTGTTTCGCGTTTTCGGGCAGAGGAGCCGGAGAGGGAAAGTTGCGTGTTTGCTATGCTAGGGATGCGTGGCGGATGAACGGGCTACATATCCGGGTTCGTCTCGTCGTTCTGAGCAACTTTCATGTACAAAGTTTTTCCATCCGAGCTACGGTTTATTTTATATTAATTTTAAAAGATTTAAATCATTTTTAGGATTTATTTAATTAATTAAATCAACATTATCCAGAATAGTGTTTGCTGACGTCATCATGACGTCAATAGTTGACCTGGTCAACCTGACAGGTGGGTCCGCATGTCATACACTGCTTAGTCTAATTAGGGTTTAATTAACTTAACTAATTGATTAAATTAATTAAACATGATTAATTAGTTTAATTAATTCTTTAATTACTTAATTAAGTTAATTAATTAATTAATTAATAATTTTATTTATTATTATTATTTATTTTTAATTCCTTTTTTTTACAAAACGTTCTGTGGGCGGGGCCCATATGTCATTGGGCCTAGAGGCCATAGCGGACCCGGGCAAACGGGCAGCGGTGCGGGCGAACGAGCGATGGATGCGGGCGCATGGGCGCCCGTTACGGTGCTCGCCCAGGGGCGCGCGGGGCATGGCGAACCTGGCTGTGACCAGCGGGCGCGGCAATCCGGCATCAGGCGAGGGCGACGTCGGCGCGTCCTAGCGCGGCGGAGCCGAGGCAAGAGGCGGGGTGACTGGGTGGCACGGCGCGATGGAGTGGAGGCAGCACGGTTCAGGCGGCAGGGGAGAATGCGCGCGCCGGTGCACCGTTCCAGGCGCGGCGCGGGGAGGAGGCCGCGGCGGTGTGCGCGTGCGCGGGGGGAGGAGACGACGGGGCCGGTCGGCGCGATGGGACGCAGCATCTGCAGCGGCAGGTGCAGCGACAAGCGGGGAAGGTCGATGCGGGCGGCGCGAGCGGGCGACGCTGACAGGCCACGAGCGAACGAGCGAGGCTCGCGTGTGCGGTCGACGGCGAGCTGAACGGGGGAATGGCGAGGGGGAAGGCCCGGGGCCTCACCGGGGGCTGTAGGGGTCCGGACAGTGGGGCACCAGGAGCGACTCGGGGAGGAGGACGAGGAGGTCCGGCGAGGACGACGAGGCGATGGCGATTCGGGGAAGACGGTGAGGGGCTCCGGCGAGGTGGAGCCAGGCGCGATGGGGTCGATCCCCATATGCAACCTGGGGGCTGAGGGAGGAGCGGGGAGGCGTCCGGCGAGTGGTGGTGGTAGGTGACAGGGCCGGGGTGGCACCGGGCGGTGGCGTCGGGCGCGAGGGGCC
>NC_041392.1:418526703-418533877 GCF_002162155.2 Triticum dicoccoides | reverse complement strand
GGTGCTCGCTGGGGGGAGACGAGGGAAGAGAGGGGATCGATCCCGATCCAGGGGAATCGGGGGAGGGAGTGGGGCGAGTGGGGTGGAGTGGGGGTCGTGGGTGCGGTTAGGGTTCGGGGGGAGTGGCCTTGTAGGCCAGAGAGAGTGGGGGGCGTGGGCTGGCCTGGCGGCCTGATTGGCCCAAAGGCCAGCTGGGCCGTGGCCCAAAGAGGGGGAGTGGCCTCTTATTTTATTTTCTATTTCTATTTTGCATTTTCCTTTTTTATTATTTTTCCTTTTCTGTTTTATTTTACTTTTAATTTCTTTAGTTTTGTAAAATATGACAATAGCTCCTAAATTGATGTCTCTGAATAACCCTCGCCTTAAAAAGTTTGGTGACTACATCAACTAGTTTAACATTTGTTTACTAATTTAAAAGCACCAAATTAATTGTTTTGCTACCGTTTTATTTTGTTAAGTGCATTTAAACTTTTTATAAGGACTTGGTTTATCCACCAATATTGCTTATGAATTATTTGGGACAAACCGAACAATTTTGTTTTATTGTTTGAAAACTTTTGTTGTATGCCATATTTGGAATTTGAATGTTGAATCGGTTTTTGAACTAACGAGGGATTAGTAATAGAAACGGAGGTGGCATGGCATCATTAGCAGAGTTTTTCTGTAGCCTAATTATCCGGGCGTCACAATTCTCCTCCACTACAAGAAATCTCGTCCCGAGATTTAAGAGGGGAGTAAGGGGGAAAGTTCTGGTTACTAAATTTTTAACGGGTGTCCTCGGTCTTGGTTGCTCTTCTCGAAGAGATCGATCCATTGTGTTGCTGTCTTCATTCCTCTGCTTCAAGGAATCACGATGAAGTCGTCATCCCTTCCTTCGGGGGTTCCATCGTACTTACGAAGAAGGATAATGGGTATCTTCGGAAGAACGAACCTTACAAAGTTGGCTATCTGGCAGATAACTCAGGGGATGTGGTAGAAAGTAACTCTCGAATAGATACTTAAGAAAATATCGAGAGTAAAGTAAGAAGGTGCCATGAGAAGTTTCAAACAGATAGGCAATCGTTCGATGTCTGAAACAACATGCGAAAGGGGTCCAAAGCAACGAGATTGAATATTGCGTCTGTTACCAGAATAGATCACTAGGACGGTGGCCCGTGAATTACATACGAGGCCACGCGCGAGGAATAACTTTGGGAATAGGGGTGTACAAGAGAGTCAGGTTTCAATCCTGTGGAACTGTGGGTTATGGGCCCACCATGTGGGTTAAAAGTAGGAGGAGCGGTGACATCTTGTACGGTCATGATAGCAAGACAGGTCAAAGGGCAGCCTATCAGTTATGTCGGCAACAATGTTGGTACCAAGGGCGAGGGACGAAGAGAACCATTTTCCTGCTCGTTGAAACGAGGCGGACCAATAGGCAAAGTTCTCGTCCATCGGGGGTTACCAGAATGTCATCAACAATAGTAACAGGTTCTTACTGACAGAGTTGTACTCTGAGGTGTTTACAAAAATAGTGACTTATTACTGCTTAGATCATATAAACCTCAAGAAGGTTAAACAAAACAATGGAAAGGAAAATGTGATTATCAGATTAAACAGAACAATGGAAAGGAAAATGTGTTCAAACACATATTTCAAGGGTATATCCTTCCCAAGGACAAGCAGATCATGATATCCATGATAGGATATATTGTAGAAAACTCTTTAGGTACGGGAGAGAATTTTCATGACATTATCCATACAGCGGTGTTTGGATAATTGAGCAGGAAACATTTAGCACTGGGCTTCAAATGATTTTGTTGAAAATCAGAGTACATATATATGCTTCGAGATAGCATTGACATGGTCTTCACGCAAGGGTCAGACTTTGGAAACACAAAGGATCCATCAGGAATAATTTGTAGAATAAGTCTTACAATTTCCTCATAGAAGAATGGATAACCTTGCTGAAAAGGAATCTATAACCATGGGGCCTCCGACCGGGTGTGCTAAGCACGACATCCTGGATATAATAGATGGTAATACTCCAAGGTAAAGAAGAACAAATGTTGGATAGCAAGGAACTCAAGGTATAACACAGAACACGAACAAGTTTGTGTTGGAGGGAAGGCAATAAAGTCGTCGATGATAACACAATTCATCGAGGGCAATGATGGTATTTCCCATGAAGAATTCAATAGATATCTTGGAAGAGATCGAAATGTTTATGATGATCACGACACATTTGTTGAGAGATTTTAAGATGTAATTGATCGGCGATGACATCAAGTCAAAGGAATGGTGAAGCGAAAGGTTATTGGAACCAAGGGTACGACACAAACTCAAAACCAAGCTCGCTATTCAAGGTGAAAAGATATGATGAGGAAGATCGACATAAGCTTAGCTCATCGTCGAAAATTATGCTCCGGGAATAAGGACCAGGTAGCACAGTTAAAATCAGCACGATAGTGATATAGCCGATCAGGCTAGAAATGACGTGATCGAGTGCAAACTCGTAAGTAAAGAAGATTACTAACAGTTGTTTAATCGCGATGCAGACTCGATTCAGTTATCGGTGTCCTTGAGTGTTTAATGACTCAGAGCCCGTGAAAAAATTGGAATCAGTGAGAATGCAGTACCTGATGGAGAACCCATAAGAAATTATGCAGTTCCGTGTTAATCTCGAGATACCAGGGGGTAATACTCGACGACAAATCAAAGTAGAGGTTGGACTGGGTATTACTTCACAGAAGACAAGTGCTTAAACTTGCACGAGAAATGGTATTTAAAGGAGAACATGGTCGGAACCACGATTGCAAAAGGCCAGATCCCAAATATAAGATGAACTTATACCAAAGTAATAATTAATTTAAGAGAAGCTTTAATGATAAGATCTACATCGTGTCCATGGGCATGAACGCAAGGTTCAAGGTCGACCCCCACTTATCCAATGCATACCCTTTCATTCACTTCTCATTTTGGATGAAGTCGTAGTGTTGAAATTTTATCTGGTAAATCACGAGAAGAATATGACTCGTGAAAACTCTCGGGTTTGCACAGATTAGGGAAGGCATTGGTCCAACCCATCGGGTATCTTAGGAACATATACTACAAAGTTCAGAAGTAAATAACTCAAGCTTGCAAGCAGAGCAAGGTTGAGAAAGTAGAAGATACAATTTACCAAAGGCATTATGTATCCGAGGGAAGGCTCACAAAGTTATTGAATATGAAGGACGTTGTCGGATAAAATCCATTAAATGATCTGCCGGTCCATAATAGAGCTGATGTGAGTATCGGCACACAACCAACGGAAGAAACAATGCGAAGGCATTGGATTATAGAAGCAACTGACTAATTCAAAGCTCACATGTAAAACAATTATGGTTTCCAAATCAAAGGATCAGAAGCAAACGCTCCGATTAAGGACGGATAGGTTGAGTAAGCTTAGGGGTAAAATTGACAACAATTTGATTGGTTGAGATCCAGCTCATATTTAAAATGACGTCTGAGCCGAAAGGATGAATTCTAGGATCTGATTGAGGATTGTGAGCATTCGCAATATTTTGAATCAATGGACTCAAAATGATAGTGTCAAAGGTTGCCAATAAGATTACTATACTTATGGGATTAACCATAATGCAAGTAAGCAAGAATTTCAAGAGCAATAAGCTGCTAAGGATTTACGGAAGATCGAATACTATTTCGAAGACCTTAGTGAAACACATAAACAACCGGGGATGGGCGGATACTCAGTATGTGCGAGGAATTATCCGTAGGGGTGTTCGTGTGGGTAATGATCTGCAAGGCAGTAGGCACAAAGTATTCTCGGAACAATAGAGAGAATTTTCAGGGTATCTTGTAATAACAAGATCCATGGGATTGAAAAGGCAAGTGTATGTAGTTATCGGTAACGATATAACAGTGGTAGGGAATTGCAAAAGCAATGGGCGCAAAGTCTCAAAAGAGTATCGGAGAGTAACTTCGAAATCTTCTGGTGCAGTAGGCGATCATCTGTGATAAGGGGCTCTCCGAGGGAAGTAGTTACGAGAACCTAGAGTCAGATTTAGTAAAATCATTTTAACCCGAATAGAAGAGAGATCAGAGTCCCAGAGTAAAGACGAGGAATAAAAGATTCTAATACCACCCAATGGCGACATGGGCCCGTAAGCCACACAGCCATGATAGTAAAAGTTTAGCAATGACTATACTCAACTTTGGCCAAGGAGTTGGACAGGGGGATTCCTACAGGCAGTCGGCTCTGATACCAACTTGTGACGCCCCCAATTCAACCGTACACTAATCATACACGCAAACGTGTACGATCAAGATCAGGGACTCACGGGAAGATATCACAACACAACTCTACAAATAAAATAAGTCATACAAGCATCATATTACAAGCCAGGGGCCTCGAGGGCTTGAATACAAGAGCTCAATCATAGACGAGTCAGCGGAAGCAACAATATCTGAGTACAGACATAAGTTAAACAAGTTTGCCTTAAGAAGGCTAGCACAAACTGGGATACAGATCGAAAGAGGCGCAATCCTCCTGCCTGGGATCCTCCTAAACTACTCCTGGTCGTCGTCAGCGGGCTGCACATAGTAGTAGGCACCTCCCGAGTAGTAGTAGTCGTCGTCGACGGTGGCGTCTGGCTCCTGGGCTCCAACGTCTGGTCGCGGCAATCGGGTATAGAAAGGGGGAAAAGAGGGAGCAAAGCAACCGTGAGTACTCATCCAAAGTACTCGCAAGCAAGGAGCTACACTACATATGTATGCATTGGTATCAAATGGAGTAAGGGTATCATATGTGGACTGAACTGCAGAATGCCGGAATAAGAGGGGGATAGCTAGTCCTATCGAAGACTACGCTTCTGGTAACCTCCATCTTGCAGCAGGGGAAGAGAGTAGATGGTAAGTTCACCAAGTAGCATCGCATAGCATAATCCTAACCGATGATCCTCCCCTCGTCGCCCTGTGAGAGAGAGATCACTGGTTGTATCTGGCACTTGGAAGGGTGTGTTTTATTAAGTATCCGGTTCTAGTTGTCATAAGGTTAAGGTACAACTCCAAGTCATCCTGTTACCGAAGATCACAACTATTCGAATAGATTAACTTCCCTGCAGGGGTGCACCACATAACCCAACACGCTCGATCCCATTTGGCCGGACACACTTTCCTGGGTCATGCCCGGCCTCGGAAGATCAACACGTCGCATCCCTACCTAGGCACATCAGAGAGGTCAGCACGCCGGTCTAAATCCTATGGCGCAGGGGTCTGGGCCCATCGCCCATTGCACACCTGCACGTTGCGAGGGCGGCCGGAAGCAGAACTAGCCCTCTTAATACAAGAGCAGGCTTACGTTCCAATCCGGCGTGCGCCACTCAGTCGCTGACGTCACGAAGGCTTCGGCTGATACCACGACGTCGAGTGCCCATAACTGTCCCCGCGTAGATGGTTAGTGCGTATAGGCCAGTAGCCAGACTCAGATCAAATACCAAGAACTCGTTAAGCGTGTTATTTTGAAATAATCGCGAACGCCGACCAGGGCCAGGACCACCTCTCTCCTAGGTGGTCTCAACCTGCCCTGTCGCTTCGCCACAAAGATCCACTCAGAGGGCCGTTGGGACAAAGGTCCTTTCAGCCCCAAATCCATGAATCACTCGCGGGTGCTCCACAAGCCGACCCGTCTTTAGTCACCACATGTATCATGTATAAAGTATAGTATATACCCGTGATCACCTCCCGAGATCACGGCCCGATAGTATAGCATGGCAGACGGACAAGAATGTAGGGCCACTGATGATAAACTAGCATCCTATACTAAGCATTAGGATTGCAGGTAAAGGTAACAACAGTAGTAGCAGGGATAGGCTATGCATCAGGATAGGATTAACGGAAAGCAGTAACAGGCTACACTACTCTAATGCAAGCAGTATAGAGAGTAGAGTAGGCGATATCTGGTGATCAAGGGGGGGGGGCTTGCCTGGTTGCTCTGGCAAGAGAGAGGGGTCGTCAACTCCGTAGTCGTACTGGGTAGCAGCGGCTTCAGTCTCGGTGTCTAGCGAGAGAAGAGGGGGAAGAAACAATAAATATAATGCAAACAAATGCATAACGATGCATGACATGGCAAGTAGTGGTGCTAGGGGTGCCTTAACGCGGTATGAGGTGATACCGGTGAAGGGGGAAAACATCCGGGAAAGTATCCCCGGTGTTTCGCGTTTTCGGGCAGAGGATCCGGAGGGGGAAAGTTGTGTGTTTGCTATGCTAGGGATGTGTGGCGGACAAACGGGCTGCGTATCCGGGTTCATCTCGTCGTTCTGAGCAACTTTCATGTACAAAGTTTTTCCATTCGAGCTACGGTTTATTTTATATTAATTTTAAAAGATTTAAATCATTTTTAGGATTTATTTAATTAATTAAATCAACATTATTTAGAATAGTGTTTGCTGACTTCAGCATGACGTCAATAGTTGACCTGGTCAACCTGACAGGTGGGTCCCGCATGTCATACACAGCTTAATCGAATTAGGGTTTAATTAACTTAACTAATTGATTAAATTAATTAAACAAGATTAATTAGTTTAATTAATTCTTTAATTACTTAATTAAGTTAATTAATTAATTATTAATTTTATTTATTTATTATCATTATTTATTTATTTTTAATTCCCTTTTTTACAAAACGTTCTGTGGGCGGGGCCCATATGTCATTTGGCCTAAAGGCCATAGCGGACCCGGGCAAACAGGCAGCGGTGCGGGCGAACGAGCGATGGATGCGGGCGCATGGGTGCCCATTACGGTGCTCGCCCAGGGGCGCGCGGGGCGTGGCGAAGCTGGCTGCGACCAGCGGGCGTGGCAATCCGGCATCAGGTGAGGGCGTCGCCGGCGCGTCCTAGCGCGGCGGAGCCGAGGCAAGAGGCGGGGTAACTGGGTGGCGCGGCGCGACGGAGTGGAGGCGGCACGGTTCAGGCGGCAGGGGAGAATGCGCGTGCCGGGGCGCCGTTCCAGGCGCGGTGCGGGGAGGAGGCCGCGGCCGTGTGTGCGTGCGCGGGGGGAGGAGACGACGGGGCCGGTCGGCGCGGTGGGACGCAGCATCTACAGCAGCAGGTGCAGCGACAAGCGGGGAAGGTCGACATGGGCGGCGCGAACGGGCGACGCCGACAGGCCGTGGGCGAACGAGCGAGGCTCGCGTCGT
>NC_041392.1:418512225-418526499 GCF_002162155.2 Triticum dicoccoides | reverse complement strand
GCGCTGGGGGGAGACGAGGGAAGAGAGGGGATCGATCCCGATCCAGGGGAATCAGGGGAGGGAGTGGGGCGAGTGAGGTGGAGTGGGGGTCGTGGGTGCGGTTAGGGTTCGAGGGGGAGTGGCCTTGTAGGCCAGAGAGAGTGGGGGGCGTGGGCTGGCCTGGCGGCCTGATTGGCCCAGAGGCCAGCTGGGTCGTGGCCCAGAGAGGGGGAGTTGCCTCTTATTTTATTTTCTATTTCTGTTTTGCATTTTCCTTTTTTTATTATTTTTCCTTTTCTATTTTATTTTACTTTTAATTTCTTTAGTTTTCTAAAATATGACAATAGCTCCTAAATTAATGTCTCTGAATAACCCACGACCTTAACTAGTTTGGTGACTACATCAACTAGTTTAACATTTGTTTACTAATTTAAAAGCACCAAATTAATTGTTTTGCTACCGTTTTATTTAGTTAAGTGCATTTAAACTTTTTATAAGGACTTGGTTTATCCACCAATATTGCTTATGAATTATTTGGGACAAACCGAACAATTTTGTTTTATTATTTGAAAACTTTTGTTGTATGCCATATTTGGAATTTGAATGTTGAATCGGTTTTTGAACTAACGAGGGATTAGTAACAGAAACGGAGGTGACGTGGCATCATTAGCAGAGTTTTTCTATAGCCTAATTATCCGGGCGTCACACTAATGAAGCTCCGCCCCTGGTATGCACCATGTTGCTCATTATAAAGTTACAAAGATTCCTATGCTAAACTTATCAGGCTACTCACGCTATACTTAGTAGGCTGCTCCTATCATAGTTACCATACTGCTAAAGCTATAGTTATCGACCTTGTTAGTATGTAGTTACTGTCTTATCAACATAGCAATTGTGAAGTTGTCGGGTTGTTCATACTATAGTTATTAGGTTGCTAATGCTAAAGTTATCAGATTGCTCACGTTATAGATACCAGACAACTAATTTAAAGTTACCAGGACTCATGCTATAGTTATAAACATGGCTATTATGTAGTTACCGTTATGAAGTTATCAGACTACTTATCCTCTATTTACGAGGCTACTAATGCTGAAGTTACTAGGATGATAATGCTATAGTTATTAGGTTGTTCATGATATAGTTGCCAAGCTGATGATGCTAAGGTTACCAGGCTGCTCATGTTGAATTTATCACGCTGCACGTGCTAAAGTTATGAAGATGTCCATGCTAAAGTTTCCAACATTAGATAACTATAGTGTCGGTTGCCATGCAATAGTTACCAACATGTCAGTTATCTACTTACCTAGCCGCCCATGTGATAGCTACCAACATGAGGCAACTATATCTACTAGTTGCACATGCTACAATTATCAAGTATGTTAGATCGCAGTCACAACTATATAAGTGATGTTGTTACATGGGTGGCTGCGGAGAGGTCTAGTTTTGGAATCAATAATAATCAATGAGTTGTCCGATACCCCATGTATTTTTTTACCAATAATGTCATATGAACAATATTGGTAACTCTTATAGTATCGAGTGATAACTTCCAACCTGAAAAAAATTGTCAGAATATACCAGCATGTGATATAGTTTCAAAGGTCTCCTTACGATGGATTTAATGATTTATCATTGAACATGATTTTGAATCAACCAACATTTAAGCTAAAAAATATTTTGAATTTTCAGAATATGAAAAAAATCTACGTCTACATCATATTTTGTATTTTTCTGCATGCATGCAAGATGGACAATGGAGTGCACATGGGGATGATTCATTCGGGTTTTATATTTATAAATGCATAACATTCACCAGCTAGTGCACTTCTTTGTTTACAACTTATTGTGTCTTTCATGAAAGAAACTGGTTGGTGATCTTCCTTATCACATAAGGGAAGTAGGAAAATGTTCATATTTACTCTATGCCTCTCGTGCCTACAGACCTCATAATTTATAACAGTGATAACTTTAATGGTCTATAGTATTTAAATTTTGTTCTATGCCTTGCTATTAATGGGATATCATCCCTCATTGAAAAAATAAAATGCATTAATGGGATACCAAAGTTTTAAACCTAGAGTTTTATCCTTGGTGGGACTAGAGATACCACCACCTTCCTAAGCATCTAGCCATCAGTTGATTTCTTTACTGTATTTAAATTTACCTATGCCATGAGTATAATAGGTGCGTCTAGTTAATTACGCATCGTAGTCATAATTTTTTAGAAAAGAACTTCCAGTGTGATAGTGGTTTCCTAGTGTTTGAGTATGTATCTGACATAGGTGTAATTCATTGGTCTCTACGTTCATTAATGCGGAGAAGATAATGTTGAAAAAATCATAAAAAATCGAGTAGTTAAATTTTCCAACCATACAAAATGACTCATCAACCTACACTTTATTTATTAGAGAGGTACACGTGCATTCCGCATTGCTTAGATAACCAAAGTATGAATTAAGATCGTCATGACACATTATAAAAGGTAAGTATGTAAGTTTTGAGTCATTTATCCATGACATGGACATAGATTTAATTAACATATTTCATCCTATTGAAAATCAAATTATAATTACAAAGTATTCAAAGACCGCATGCCATAATACTACATGAAACTCTTGTGATCGTACACATTTGTCTTTAGGTATCTCGTACCGCATTTTTGAGTAACTAGTATTGCATTTTCAAAGATAAATGTAATTTATGTGGTTGTTATGATAGGCCTTGAACAAAAATACCGTAAAGTAAAAGTGAGCGACAATTTTTTCAAAAGAAGAAAAAACTTGCGACATTAAGGTATGGAGCCTAGAAAAAATGACAAGTGTATGGATGATGTGTATTATAAACCACAAAGTTGAAAAGGGATAGTAGTTCATTTAGAAGAAAAGAAGTCTGACCTAACCAATCAAACAACAAAATGATCAACACATAACCCTTTCTCTACCACACACAAATCTCAATGTAACACGCCAACAATGCGCGACCTGTGTCGCGCTTACCCCATGTATGCAAAAATAAGTATGATTGCTAAGAAAGGGAAAAGAGCATTTGTTGCCCGTAACCGTAAGTGTGTGTCCACCAAGAGAGAAGAGAGGTTTAAGCTAATCAAACCATAATCAATATAACAACACCGTATCGACAGACGTGGCGTACCGCCGCGCAGGATAGGCTAGTTTACTCTATGCCTCTCGTGCCTAGAGACCCCATAATTTATAACAGTGATAGCTTTAATGGTCTATAGTATTTAAATTTTGTTTTATGCCTTGCTATTGACGGGACATCATCCCTCATTGAAAAAAATAAAACACATTAATGAGATACCAAAGTTTTAAACCTGGAGTTTTATCCTTGATGAATCAGAGGTACCACCACCTTCCTAACCATCTAGCCATTGGATGATTTCTTTAATGTATTTAAATTTACTTATGCCATGAATATAATAGGTGCATTTAGTACGCATCGTAGTCATAATTTTTAGAAAAGAACTTCTAGTGTGATAGTGGTTTCCTAGTGTTTGATTATGTATCTGACATAGGTGTAATTCATTGGTCTCTACGTTCATTAATGCAGAGAAGATAATGTTGAAAAAAATCATGAAAAATCGAGTAGTCCAACCACACAGAATGACTCATCAACCTACACTTTATTTATTAGTAAGGTGCACGGTGCATTGCACATTGCTTAGATACCAACGTATGAGTTAAGATTGTCATGACACATTATAGAAGGTAAGTATGTAAGTTTTGAGTCATTAATCCATGACGTGGATGTAGACTTAATTCACATATTTCATCCTATCAAAAATCAGATTATAATTACAAAATATTCGAAGACCGCATGTCATAATACTACATGAAACTCTTGTGATCGGACACATTTATCTTTAGGTATCTCGTACCGCAATTTTGAGTAGCTAGTTTTGCATTTTCAAAGATAAATGTAATTTATGTACCTGTTATGATAGGCCTTGAACAAAAATATCGTGAAGTAAAAGTGAGCAACAATTTTTGTCAAATGAAGAAAAAACTTGCGACATTAAGGTATGGAAGAGCCTAGAAAAAAATGACAAGTGTATGGATGATGTGTATTATAAACCACAAAGTTGAAAAGGGATGATAGTTCATTTAGAAGAAAAGAAGTCCGGATAATGAAAGTATGGGATATTCTAGAACAAAAAAATGCTCGTGTTTTGAGGTTTGTGCATATTGTGAATAGAATGGTAATTCACTTAGAATAAAACAATTTGGATAATTAATGCATGGGAGATTCTAAAACAAAGATGAGGTGCTTGTATTTTGAGCTTTGTACATATTGTGCATTGTAAATCGTGAATAAGAAAGATCGGTAATTCATTTGGAATGCTTGTTTGGATAATTAATGTGTGGAATGTTCCAGAGCAGTGGCAGATCTAGGGGTGGGGGCGTGGGGGCCATGGCCCCCATAAACAATTTGCTGAACTTTCTTTACTAATGCATTCACATGTATATTCAATACTTTATTAACTATTTGTAATATTTTTTGACAAAAATGCTACCCATTGCAATGTTGTCCCCATGTTGGTCCAGTTCTAGATTCGTCACTGTTCGAGAGCAAAGGACTGGTGCTTGTGTTTGAAGATTCGTGCATTTTCATGCTCAACAATGGAATCTTCTAGATTCTATCAGGTAGAATCCAGTGAAGTAAAGATGATATCTAATGACTAATAGTACTCAGATTTGTCATCTATGATGGTCAGATTGTCTTCATTCAAAATTATTCATATGTTATATAGTGGCGTAGATATTTAGCATTTGTATTTGTACTCGGTGATTCTAGCCTCTTGTAGGATAAGTGAGCGTCTGTACTACCCATGGGCTGCAATAGTAATTTGTGGTTGGGACTCAAAACACACTCTTTCAAGGGCCCGAAGGCAAAAACACAAAAGGGCAGTCAATACCAATAGCTGAATATTTGCGGTGGGAAATGACCCAAAGTGGCCTCGCTCCACGGGCCCACACTAAAGGCCACCTGGCTAAAACCTATTCGCTAACCCCACGCTTTTCCCAGGGCACCCCAAAACGTGTGGTCTCGCGCGCTCCACCGATGCTCGCCCACAATCTGAGCCGTCGATGCTGTGCATCCCCCCTGTCACAACCGTCCGATGTTGGCAGGGCAACTCGTGGCTGACGAAGGCCGGACTCAGCGGACGACCCAGATTCTCCACGCCTCCCTTCATGCGGCGATGCGGGGTTGGGTGGCCCCGAGCCGTACGGGTTGCATTGGTGGTTGAGACGGATGCTTTTGAACTTGCGGCTGTAGTAGAAAAGCGCATGGGCAGTGGGCCCCGCATGACTACGCGGGAGGCCTGGAAGCAAGGCGAGGAAAAGGAGCTCCATTCCGTTTACCCGCTGTGCCCGGCTCGTGTACCCGTCTGCATCTTATCGCCGTGTAGGCCGTGATGTGGCGCCGGGCTTTGTTTATTCGAGGCGACCGAAGATGGCAAGTGTCGATCGTCGGGCGACTCAGGAATATCGTGTGGCTAGGGCATCTTCAATGTGGATTCACCCGTCCATATGGTTTAAATTACAAATAATCAGCATGCACATCTTAGTCTGTACATTCAACACATTGTGCATTTTCAATGATCAAGATCAAAAGGATCTGAACAACATCAGTTTCAACCATTTTCTTCCAATAGCTTGTGTTAAGAAGGAACACGAAAGACTACAGTGTGCCATCACAAATGCATTAGAACCATAAAAAATAAATATTTGCATTCAAGAGGCTTGAACTTTTACATAAGGACCACTCTAGTAAGACTTGAAGAAGCTTGAACTTGCATCAGAACCACTCTAGTAAGACTTGAAGAGGCTTAAACTTGCATCACGATCACTCAAGTAAGACTTGAAGAGACTTGAACATGTGGCTTCTTTGTTGTCCTGCAAATATGACGAGAAGCAAACTTACTGAAGTATTTATAAAATGTGAAGCTTCTAAAACTCCATCTTAATTTATTTATAGGCAGTATTGCAAGTCATCACATTTCAGAAAGCTATATATTTTCTTTTGTAGAATAAGACATAATCCACCTAGATCAACAAAACTACCTTCAAGTAGTGCATATATGGAGTAAAAAAATACAAGGCATCAGCACAAGTAATCTATTCCCACCTCTCGTGTTTTTTTTTTCAAGATGCAGTCCCTTAGGGCCCGATTCATTAAAAAAAGGTCGAAGAGAGTTGCCCAGTTAATCAACGAAAAACCGGGCGAAAACCATCATAACACGCCCGCAAAACATAAGGCACACATGACGACCTGGCAACCCACACAAGAACACACACACACCGTCAAGGAGAAAAGCACCGTCGAGGTTGCAATCTAGTGTCATCATCATCACACCTCCGCAAGGAAGACAAGCGAGGCACGGCAACCCCTCGAACCCGCCGGATGAGACCGACTACCAAAGCTCAACAGCAGCCCAACTTCGCCCGAAGCCGCCAACGTTGTCACACAAGAAGTCACACAATATCACCATTGCCGGATGGACACCTGTCGAGCTGCCTGGATCCACCGAGCCACGCAACCGAGAGGGGATCGAACATCCCCCACCTCAAGCGCCCGCCACCTGACGAGGAGTAGCTGCTGGCCGAGCCTGGCGGCGCTAGGTTTTGGGGCCCCCGGGTCGCCTCGGAGGAGACGACGCAAGGAAGGGCAAATGTGTTTTTTTACCTATATCTCATTCTCTCCCTCTAATTACCTCCAGCAAACAAAATATTTCTCGCAAAAAGATTGTGACTGATTCTTCGACTGATACACAAAAGTGTCGCACAAACCACATCTTTCACGCAAGATAGCGCATAGGTCCACAAAGGACCATGTAGTTAGGCGCAAACTATCATAACAGTACTTATTAGAACCTTGATAAATTTATTTAAGCATATTCTTTCTAATCTTAATCTCCGTCTCATCCTCGCTGAAATCATCAAGCTCTCTAATCCTCCTCCGACAATAGGTGTGTTGAACTATCACGACAACCGACACAAAAAATCCAGCTGCTGCCCTCTTTCTTTTCTTCCTCCTCTCATCATGATGCAATGATGTTAACGTGCAAGTCCGACATCTATATTGAGAAGTAAATGAAAATTGAAAAAAAAAACCATCTTGTTAGAGCCGATTCATGTTGGACAAATAAGATGGTTATATGCATGTGGTTTAACGAGACAGGGAGTGTGTGTGCAGTGTGCGCACTGCACTGCTATGCATATGATGATGATGCTATGCATACCCAGCTTAGTGTATATGTGGTTATATAGGAGCTTAATTTCTGAAAAGTGCAACCGGATGGACCAACAACCAATATGCATATAGGCAACTCGACTAAATATTTCAACCTGAAAGTTAACCCACATACTAATTAATTAGCACCGGCCAACGTAGCAGTCTGCTAATGTTTTCTATAAGAGGCTACAAAAACCACAACAGATCAATCTATTCCTAAACTTATTGAGCTAGCAGCAGACCTGAATAATGAATGCAAAATATGGTGAATCTGACTTTTGTAAGAACTGATAACACACCCTCTCCAGAGCTCTTGCGCGCTTTTTAGAGTCTAAAATGAAAACAGAGCAACCTTTCCCATCTTTGGCAATATTTGTCCTAAAAGGCTAAAACATAGCTGCATTACAAAGAGCAGCAGAACGTAATCAAACCATTACGTCTAAAACCTGCCATATTTGCATCTTTTAAAGTTCCTATCAAAGATCCAATTTCTGCAAATCCTAATCAACTTGCGGCAAGAGCCAGCCAGAGATGCACTATTACTAGCAAGTACAACTGGCTCTATGTTCTGCTACTTGGAATGGAATGGCACGTCTTGCTCTCCCAAATACGGCAGCAATTACAAGTACACGAGCATCATCTCTTTCTTAACAGGGAGTACACGACAATGGGGTATGCATCAGGAGCTAATTAACTTGGAACAGAGATTTCCATTGGTACAAATGTAAAAGCTTAGTTAGACGAACCTTGCCAAAAATTTGCCCTCAACAGGGATAAGGTGCAGAGATGGTCAAGATGTCAATCTCCTCTGGAGGTGTCCAGATCCCGTGTGCTTGAGGTCGATCCGGTACTAAATCTGATGATTTAGTGAGGTTAGGGTTCAAGAAAAGAGAAGTGCGTGTGTGGGAGGGGGGAGAGAGAAGAGGTGGAGGAAGAGACCTACCAGGGACTGCGGGCGGGGCAACTGGGGGTCACCGGCCGCTGCTCCCGGCAGCAGGACGGAGGTCCGGGCGGGGCAACTGTGGTCATCGGACGCTGCTCCCGGCAGCAGGACGGAGCACGGGGCGGAGCAACTGGGGGTCGGGGGATTGAAGGGGGAGGTGAGGAATAGGAGATGGGAAAGGATAAGAAATGAAGAAGAGGGATCGGCGGAGGAGGGAGGGCTCGCTGGTGGCGGCGAATCGGAGCGCCATGGATGGGGAGGAGCAGGATTGGGGAGGGAGAGTGGTGTCGGGGAGGAGGAGAGCTGGCAAATCCACAGGAATGACGGGGAGGAGGCAGGGATTTGGGTGAAAACGACAATTCAATTCCAATGGTCAATGTGTGGCAGCCAAACAAGTTGAAACCGGAATTCGCAAATGAATTCCACCAAATTCGCCCGAAATGATGTGTACCAAACGACCTCTTAAATCTTTGGGCGATGCTAGGCGTAAGTCGGGCAATGGATCCCGTTTTGTAAGTCGCCTTTGCAACCGTCCGATGTAAAGCACCGCGTCCGTCCGATTTACACGTGCATGCTCCCCCCGCAAAGCCCGTCGGCCCCTAACCGTTTGCAGTCATTTTCTTTCACGCCTCACAGCCGTACTCGTGCGTTCGCATGCACGCAGCGTCGTGCTCACAACAACAACATCTCAGCAGTTGTACTTGCATTATTAGGCGAGGCGTGGCGACTTCCAGCCATGTACGTATACGGCTTGTAATGGCATGCCAGCAGAAGTGGTGTATTTTATTTCTAGCAAGTGGATGGCAGTAGCATGCAAACTTTGGAGGCTAAATGACAGTCCACAATGGAGCGACATGGCGCAGCGGTGTGCTTCGACAGCCATCGCGATGCTGCAACGGTCGCCAGATTGCTTTGACGATGCTGCGACGGCAGTCGGCTGCGTCGATGATGTTGTGACGGTGTGCTTCGAGCCTTCGACGGCCATGGCGATGCTGCGACAGGCGCGCCCGATCGCTTCCACTATGCTTCCACGATGCCGACTTGCAGCATCGCGCCTCCGTGCCCCTCGCAGCACACAACTTTCTCCAATGTTGCGTTGCAATAGCCGTGGCCGGTGAGGACGCCTTGACGGATGCAGGCGACAGCCGTTGCAGCACCGACAACGCCGACGAGTGTTGCATGGCAGCCCGACGACCATACAGCATCGCGCCTGCGCGCCCATGGCAGCACATACGCAACTCTCTCATGTGTTACGCTACAACAGCTGTCGCCGGTGAGGTCACCCCACTTATCACAGCTACGGGGATGTGGTCGACAGCCGTGCAGTACCGACTTGTGCTGCATTACAACACCACCAATGCCGACGAGCGCTACCCAGAAGCATCGATGACCATCAGCTTCACGCCCCCATCCAGGTTGCAATGCCGACTAGTGGGTGCATCGCAGCAGCGTGCAGCCGTCTACTGGTGCTACATCGCAGTACCTAAGCGTCTCTGCAGCGTTGCGGGTGCTGCGTCGCATGGCGATGTGCTGTATTACAACACGACCGGCGGTTTTGCGCCGTTGATTGGAGCACGCTGTGCTTGGCCAGTCACGCTCATGGCGGAGAGTAGCAGTCTAGCAGAGACCAGCGAGAGGCCAGAGGTTAGAGACGAAGGGAAAACTGATGGCTAGCTCACGTGTATGCACGGAAAGGTAAGGAGATAAGGTTGTGTTGTGTGAACCCCATGGGAAGCAAGGCGTGCATGCAGCCACTTGACACATCCACTACGCAGCAAGGCATGCGTGTGGGAGACAGACTGTCGCAGGATCCAGCTGGATCGGACATTCCGCGACATGGTTGATGACATGACGAAATCAATCGGTTGAAATAAACACTTCCCCTAAATCTGTTCTACTTGGTTGATCTTTTTTTTTGAGAAATTCATCTAAATTAAGAGTAATTCGGCCATGCATTTAAATAGTTACAAAAATGCAATTAATAGCAAAAACACCAGATGTTGAACAATTTTTTTTTGCATTCATTGATCCTAAAAGGAAAATAATTGGTTGTCCGTGCCAAATGCTCAATTTTCGACCGCCTTTTCGTCCTGCTTTTGCGCAAAGCATTTATACATTGTAGCATGGAAGTCGTGAACAATTTTTGTCGCATCCAGATCCAAGTCGTCCGCCTTGACATACAAGATCTTTTGCTCCCCGGGAATTTCCTTGATCGCAAGTTTTCTCTCCTCGAGCTTAATTTCCTTTTTTGGATTTTCATGAACATGCCAAACCTCTTTGCATTCTTTTCCTTCTTCATCTCATTGCGCTTAGCACATGCCTCTCACTTCTTTTCCACGATGACCTCGAACTTCTCCGTCATCTTTGTCCCCCGCCCCTTCTCGCTTCCCCTTTTTCGTCTCCCACTTCCCCCTTCTCGACCTAGGCACATGGGTGGTCGGTGCAAGCCCTCCTCTAATGGTCGGATCACCACCTTCATCACTTGTTGGTGTCGGCGATCTTGGCGGAATGGGCAATGGTGCTCCACTTGCTTTGCTTATTCAACTTGAACCAACAATGTACCATCAGCTTTCTCAACAAAGAAACAATGTATCACCGTGAATGACTTGTTGCCAACAGGAAAGAAAATAGAGCAAATTAACTTGCGAGACCAACACATAGAGCAACATAGAGAAAATCATCTTACGAGTTGAAGGAGTGGCGTACCACTTTGCCACCCGGTTTAGCATTTGTGCATACACATCGCTATACTTGTTAACGACCTCTTTAGTAGTGTACATGATGTCCAGCAAGTGCGCAGGCTTTAGTTGTAGCCTTTTCAAAGTAAGAGTATAGAACCCACATAGAGCACATGAATCAATCTTCATCTCTTGTATTGATTTAAGTTATAGTTCTTACCGAATGGTAATTAAGGGTTTTCATGCGGAGCATCCAACGGTCATCTCCATGGACCAACCATCATCCCCTAAAGCACCAAGTGGAATGATGACAAGAGCGCATGCAATAGCTATCAAGATCGAGGTGACATCTCTCAGTGAGCTTCCATATGAACCACATGAGACATGGCTACTACCTCAAGCGGAGATGCTATGTTGCTTAGGTACCAGCAAGCGACCTTGAAGACACTCGGGATGAAGACCAAGCCACCACGAATGCGGATGAAGGCACGCGACAAGAGGAAGTGTCAAGGTGCTATAGTGGTCGGACTTCGGGCCCCGAGCCCAGACATCCGCACCTGAAGACACGGGCAACAACAACAAGGCAGCAGCCGCAGAAGCTCCAGCTGTCAGACATCTAGCCGTGTCCTGGACATCCAGCACCTGAGCCACGACATCCGACATCACCCTGGAAATCCGGCCAAGGACATCATTAGCGCGACCAACCTCCAGGCCAGACATACAGCCTACCTGGACATCCGGCATCTCCTAAAGGCCCAAACATCCAGCACGTGCGCATGCACAGCTGAGCCAGAGAGATCGGCGGGCCGTAAGCTTGGTCCATGGACTGTGGCCCAACTAGGTTGGTACCCGCTAGTCTAGGACACCGTAAGTAGCCCCTGAACTTGTCTTCGAAGCTGAGGACGTAAGATCCCTCCTGGGACCAATGTTTTCGTCTTGTAGTCTTCGGCTTGGCAGGCGAATTCCTTCCATCAATTTGAGTTTGGCCTCCATGCGCGTAATATATCTTTGGGTTCCACGCGTCAGAAGGATGTGGTCTTCCTAATCCGGGACTTTCCCCATGATTTGGCCACGGGCCCCACCATGTGCGACCCTTTTCGTTATTAAAACAATTATTCTCGATCCACGTGCCATATAGCGAGCTATTTGTTTTATGACTAGATGTCGGAGCATCGCCCCTTGCTTTATTAAATGGGCATATAACCCAAGGTGGCGACGAAAACCGCATCCCATTTCTCCCCCCTTCCGCCCCAGCGCGAAATCTTTTCTCAGAAGTTTAGCTCGAGAGCTTCAGCAATGGCGAACAGCATGGGCTCATCAAAGCACCCCCACATGCCCCTTAAAGGTGACTGGGGAAGCTGCTCCATCACCCGTCTCCAACTAGACTGGCTCGCCACTCAAGGATATATGTTGGACCCAGATCTTGCTTCCACCCGCTTTGGCTTAATATCTCTAGATGGGCAAGCGCATGCGGGTAGCTATCCCATTCCACACGGGGAGGAGTGAGCCTGCTTTGTCCCCTTGTTACTACGGGGCCTTGGATTTCCCATCCATCCATTCCTCCTGGGTCTACTTGAGTTCTACGAGATCCAACTCCACCACCTCATGCCCAACTCCATCCTATATGTCGCGGGATTCGTTGCCCTCTGCGAGATGTACCTTGGATGCGAGGCACACTTCAGGCTATGGAAGAAGTATTTCTATTTGATGCCCTGTTACTGGGGTGGGCGGAGCCGAGGTATGTCGTATTGCGGGAACCGGATATCCAACGGGTACCCCTAGAGAGAATACCGACACGTGGACCACCGAGTGGTTCTACATGGCCGATGTACCTCTTTATGATCCCGCCCGCTCCGGGCTTCCAATCTTCTTCCCCGCGCCTAAATAAGCGTTTCAACTGGCAGCCGAAGAGTTCCTTGCAAAAAGATGATCCTGATGTGGCTCGTCTTGCCGCCCAAGTGAGGTGCTTGACACACAATGGGCTCACCATCATCGACGTGATGGCGAAGACCATTGACCGAAGAGTTCAACCCCTTCAGCAACGCATGCAACCACTATGGATGTACAATGGAACGGACAATGCAACCGATCTATTCAGGGAGGTTTCAAGGATCAGGTAGCCATGGCTGCCACTCTAGCCGGAATATACAAGGGGGAGAGGGAGGATTTTGCCAAACGGAAGTTTATGGACGGCTTCTCGTACTATGGACCCGTCGAAGCGGTGAGTCTTCCTCAAACTATCTCGTCTACCCGAGCAGTGCTTTTATATCTCTGAATAGATGTTCAGCATATTCGAACAGAGATGAAAATGTTAGGTCAAGATAGTAAGCTGCCCAGTGCCCGAGCCAGGGGTGTATTCTCGTGGCGATGACCCTGGCTTCCATGAGGATGTCGATCTTGAAGGAAATATGCCCTAGAGGCAGTAATAAAGTTGTTATTTTATATTTCCTTATATCATGATAAATGTTTATTATTCATGCTAGAATTGTATTAACCGGAAACTTGATACATGTGTGGATACATAGACAAAACACCGTGTCCCTAGTAAGCCTCAACTAGACTAGCTCGTTAATCAAAGATGGTTAAGTTTCCTGACCATAGACATGTGTTGTCATTTGATGAACGGGATGGCATCATTAGAGAATGATGTGATGGACAAGACCCATCCGTTAGCTTAGGATTATGATCGTTTAGTTTTATTGCTATTGCTTTGTTCATGACCTATACATATTCCTTTGACTATGATATTATGCAACTCCCGAATACTGGAGGAACACCTTGTGTGCTATCAAACATCACAACGTAACTAGGTTATTATAAAGATGCTCTATAGGTGTGTCCGAAGGTGTTTGTTGAGTTGGCATAGATCAAGAGTAGGATTTGTCACTCTGAGTATCAGAGAGGTATCTCTGGGCTCTCTCAGTAATGCACATCACTATAAGCCTTGCAAGCAATGTGACTAATGAGTTAGTTACGGATGATGCATTACAGAACGAGTAAAGAGACTTGCCAGTAACGAGATTGAACTAGGTATGAGGATACCGACGATCAAATCTCACGCAAGTAACATACTGATGACAAAGGGGATGACGTATGTTGTTACGTGGTTTGACCGATAAAGATCTTCATAGAATATGTAGGATCCAATATGAGCATCCAGGTTCCGCTATTGGTTATTGACCGGAGATGTGTCTCGGTCATGTCTACATAGTTCTCGAACCCGTAGGGCCCGCACGCTTAACGTTTGATGACGATTTGTATTATGAGTTATGTGTTTTGGTGACTGGAGTTTGTTCAGAGTCCCGGATGAGATCACGGACATGACGGGGAGTCTCGAAATGGTCGAGAGGTAAAGATTGATATATTGGAAGGAAGTATTCGGACACCGAAAGGGTTCTAGAGTGTATCGGGTACATACCG
>NC_041392.1:418506665-418511931 GCF_002162155.2 Triticum dicoccoides | reverse complement strand
TATGGGCCATATGGGCCATAGGAGGGAGGCTAACCTGCCCACAAGGGGCTGTTGTGCCCCCCTCAAGGGATGAGGCTGAATTGGACTAGGGAAGGGGGCGCCACCCCCATTTCCTTCTCCTACTCCCTCCCCTTTCCCCCTTCCCCCTCCATGAGAAGGAAAAGAAGGGGGGCCAAATCCTACTAGGACTGGGAGTCCTAGTAGGACTCCCCGCTTATGGCGCACCCCCTAAGGCTGGCCTCCTCCCTCTCCCTCCTTTATATACGTGGGCAGGGCACCCCTTGAAGACACAACAGTTGTTTCTAGCCGTGTGCGGTGCCCCCCTCCATAGTTTACCACCTCGGTCATATTGTCATAGTGCTTAGGCGAAGCCCTGCACAGATCACATCACCAACACCGTCGCCACGCCATCGTGCTGATGGAACTCTCCCTCGACCCTCTACTAGATCAAGAGCTCGAGGGATGTCATCGTGCTAAACGTCTGCTGAACACGGAGGTGCCGTACGTTCGGTACCTGGATCGGTTGGATCATGAAGACATTCGACTACATCAACCGCGTTACTAAACGCTTCCGCTTTCGGTCTACGAGGGTACATGGACACACTCTCCCGTCTCGTTTCTATGCTTCTCCTAGGTAGATCTTGCGTGATCGTAGGAAATTTTTGAATTACTACGTTCGCCAACAGAGCTATCCATCATTTTAGAGGACGAGGTCTTTTATCAAGGGAGCCTCAATGGCTCTAAAGTGGCTATCTTTCCCGGCCTACCATGGGTCCTACTGTCGTCCACGGTAAGCGCCCCTACAACTTCTCCTCCAATGCTTAGCGCGCCTCACATTCCAGCCAACTGGTCACTAGGAAGGCAAAAAGCAGTGAAGTTATTAGTTAGCATGAACAGTCGTGAGCCCAAATGAAGGAAGCGGCCCACTGCCCTTAATGGGCTTCCCTAATGGGCTCGCATGGGCCAAAATTCTCATAGGCCATTGATTGATTGGTTTTTGTCCTGTCCATAATTGCTCGTCATAATGGGCTCAAATTATAATTGGGTCGGCATCGACGTTATCTAATTGGGCCTACAGATATGTTCAAACTCTACTGGGCCCATTATGTTAATGGGCCATAACCAGGCTGAAAGCTCTATTGGGCCGCTATAATTGAAACGAGGCAACAGTTAATGCTCGGCCTGTTACCTCCCGGGTCATTAATAGGTCGACATCGAAGTAGGCAATAAGTAGGCCCATTTGATTTCATGGGCCTTTAACAAGCCAATACTAAGGTCGGGCTATATATGGCCCAACTGTATTGTGGGCCTTTAGCAGGCCGAAAGTGGCAGTGGGCTGGTACTGGACCATGAAGAGCATGGGCCGCTAAGAGGCTGAAAGTCAGGTTGGACTGTATATGGCCCAACTGTGTTGTGGGCCTTTAGCAGGCCTAAAGCGAAACCGGGCTGGTATTGGTCATGAAGAGCATGGGCTGTTAAGAGGCCAAAACTCAGGTCCGACTGCAAAATGGCCCAACTCCACTACAAGAAATATGTCAACTAGTGACCTTCTGTCAGTGATCCTGGAAGAAATGGTCATAGATCTATGACCATTTCAGACCAATTGGTCAAAAGCTGTTCGGGGGGCTCCAAACCCTAAACCATTGCGACCATTTTGGTCAGAAAGGTCGTAATTTCCTTACATGAAATGGTCATAAAGCAAACAGCGCTAGTCCGCTGTCTTATTTCTAGTTGTTAACGACCAATATAGATGGTCATAGCCTTGTAAATTATGGTGGGTTGCTATGACTAGGCGCCACCTCATCAGTTTTGCCTATGTGTCATGTCCATGTGGCAGTTTTTGCCCTAGGTTGTGAAGCAACCTATATTTCTGTCATTCCCAAAATTCCCAAAAAAATCTCATAAATTCTTTGGGTCATATCTTCGTCAAATATGTAAAAACCTTCCTTACCTAGTTCAAAAATAATTCAAAAATATTCATTTTCCTATTCTGTTCAAAACAACAGTTTGTGAAGGAAGTACCACTTTGGCATGTCCAAATAGTATCCATTTTCTACAGTGCTTTCCTATGCCCAAATAACCATCCTCCACCAAATGCCAGCTCAATCCATTCATTATTTTGAGCCGAGCTTCAACATTCGTATTTATGTCCAGTGTGGTAGTTTGCAAAGCAAGTACCACCTAGGCTCCTCCTTTTGAGCTGAAAATTTATGAAGACGGTCTTCTTAGTAATTGATCATCCTCAGCCAAAACTCATGCCCATTAGCCATGTACATTTCCCGTACCGCCAATCAAGCACTTGGCTGCTAATTCATGTTTGAGCATTGATCGGTCTCCTCGTGAGAATCTTATGTTGTAATTTTCTTCCTAGCACCTACTTGGGGAGTGCCCAACCCACTATACATGCCTAGGCTGCCCAGAACACATGGCAACGCCATGGTCACGCGGTGACCACGCGGCGGGCATGTGAGTTTACGCGCTCTAGAGTTGGGGGCCTCGGCCACCGCCCAAACCTCGACATATCGCCCCCAAACCATGTATTTATGATTAAATAGGTACTTATGTAACTATAAATGATTTTTGGAAAAAATAAATAGCAAACTATGAGGCAGCTGTAGTTCAAATTTGACCCGCTTCCTACTGAATGAGCATGAATTTGTCTTTTTCACCAGAGGTGGATCAAAACTTTTTACACCCAACCATTTTTTCAATTTTGCATTAAATATGTCATAGTATTTTATAAAATTGATTTGGTCCAATTTTGCAATAATTATTTGGGAGGTCCTTCACAAAAAAACCTCCTTTTGGGCACTAGAAAAATGGAAAATGGTTTTTTCGTCCAAAGAAAATGGAAACTTCCTTAGGCAACATTGTTTGCCATTCCAATATGCACCCTTGTGCACAATATGAGATCATTTGAACAAACTATGCCATGAATGTGGCCATAAGATCGATCATTTGGCTTGAAAGCCATTGATCTCCATACGTGGTAGCTCGTTTCTGAGAACACTTTCTAAAAATAATTGCCGTATTACAAGTCTTTTATTTTTCCTGGGAACTTGGCCGCATATAATGACACAATGCGAAGGTTTCCCAATTTTTTGATTTTTTTGAATTTTTTATGCCCATTTCAAAATGTGGTAACGGCGGGAATGACCGTTCCTAGCTAATGGTTGAATCTTGGAATTTTTTTGGTGTTTCTTTGATTAAATAGATACTTATGTACCTAGAAATGATTTTTGTAAAAAATAAATAGCAAACTATGAGGCAGCTACAGTTCAAATTTGACCCGCTTCCAACTGAATCGGCGGGAATTTGTCTTTTTCACGAGAGGTGGATCAAAACTTTTTACACCCAACCATTTGGTCAATTGTGCATTAAATATGTCCTAGTATTTTATAAAATTGATTTGGTCCAATTTTGCTACAATTATTTGTGAGGTCCTTCACAAAAAAACCTCCTTTTGGGCACTAGAAAAATGGAAAATGGTTTTTTCGTCCAAAAAAATGGAAACTTCCTTAGGCAACATTGTTTGCCATTCCAATATGCACCTTTGTGCATAATATGAGATCATTTGAACAAACAATGCCATGGATGTGGCCATAAGATTGATCATTTGGCTTGAAAGCCATTGATCTCCATACGTGATAGCTCGTTTTGAGAACACTTTTTTAAAATAATTGTTGTATTACAAGATTGTTATTTTTCCTGGGAACTTGGCCACATATAATGACACAATGCGAATGTTTCCTAATTTTTTGAATTTTTTATGCCCGTTTCAAAATGCGGTCAAAACGGCGGGAATGACCGTTCCTAGCTAGTGGTTGAATCTTGGAATTTTTTTGGTGTTTATATGATTAAATAGATACTTATGTACCTAGAAATGATTTTTGAAAAAAATAAATAGCAAACTATGAGGCAGCTATAGTTCAAATTTGACCCGCTTCCTACTGAATCGGCGGAAATTTGTCTTTTTCACGAGAGGTGGATCAAAACTTTTTACACCCAACCATTTGGTCAATTGTGCATTAAATATGTCCTAGTATTTTATAAAATTTATTTGGTCCAATTTTGCAACAATTATTTGGGAGGTCCTTCATAAAAAACCTCCTTTTGGGCACTCGAAAAATGGAAAATAGTTTTTTCGTCCAAAGAAAATGGAAACTTCCTTAGGCAACATTGTTTGCCATTCCAATATGCACCCTTGTGCACAATATGAGATCATTTGAAACAAACTATGCCATGGATGTGGCCATAAGATTGATCATTTGGCTTGAAAGCCACTGATCTCCATACGTGATAGCTCGTTTCTGAGAACACTTTTTTTAAAATAATTGCCGTATTACAAGTTTGTTATTTTTCCTGGGAACTTGGCCACATATAATGACACAATGCAAAGTTTTCCCAATTTTTTGATTTTTTTGAATTTTTTGTGCCCGTTTCAAAATGCGGTCAAAACGGCGGGGAATGACCGTTCCTAGCTAGTGGTTGAATTTTGGAATTTTTTGGTGTTTCTCTGATTAAATAGATACTTATGTACCTAGAAATGATTTTTGAAAAAAATAAATAGCAACTATGAGGCAGCTGCAGTTCAAATTTGACCCGCTTCCAACTGAATCGGCGGGAATTTGTCTTTTTCACGAGAGGTGGATCAAAGCTTCTAACACTCAATCATTTGGTCAATTGTGTATTAAATATGTCCTAGTATTTTAGAAAAATGATTCGGTCCACTTTTGCAACAAATATATGGTAGGTCCTTCACAAAAAAACTCATTTTGGGCACTCAAAAAATGGAAAATGAATTTTTCGTCCAAAAAATGTAATTTTTTTAGGCAACATTGTTTGCCATTCGAAGATGCACCCTTGTGCAAAGTATGATATAATTTGAACAAATTATGCCATTCCAAAATGCACCCTTGTGCAAAAAATATAATAGAAACACATAGAAAAACACAATTACGTATGCTTTGTTCTCATTGGTTGAAATGTTTGTGCCATGGATTAATGACATGGCATCCATCCATCCATCCATCCATCCACCCATCCCATTTATCTAAAGAAAAAAAGAGAGAGAAAGAAAAAGAACCCTATCCCCTCCCACCCCCGGGCAGCCCAACCACTCCCCCAAACCCTATCCCCTCCCACTCCATCGCCGCTGCCCCCTTCTCCCCAGATCCATCGCCGCCGCCCCTTCTCCCCCCTCATCGCGCACGCTCAAGCCGCTCGCCGCCACCACGATCCTCCACCTCTAGGCGATGCCGAGCCC
>NC_041392.1:418494767-418506075 GCF_002162155.2 Triticum dicoccoides | reverse complement strand
ATTGCGCTGGAGCCCGCGGTCCTCTTGCACCTACAGCTCGGCTCTCCTCCTCTCCTTCCAGATCACACCACCACCATCACCCCGCCTTCCAGATCTGACACCATCCCCACCCACCACCGCCACGCCACCCACCGTCGACCTCGTCTCCGCCATCCTCCTCCCCTCACCTTCCCCATATCCACTAGTCCAGGCACGGCCATGGCGTCCCCCTCCTCCTCTCTGCTAGGGTTAGGATTTCCACCTAACCCTCCCCCGATCTGGCAGCCACCGGCGACCTCCCTGCCTGTCTCCGGTCTCCCCCACCGGTGCTGTCCCCACCCTCGATGCCCTCGCCCCGGGCGGCATCACGCCCTCTTCCCCCCACTCTCTTCCCTTGGCGCGCCACCACCGTCTCGTCGCCAAGGGCGGCTGCTCGTCAACGCGCACGGCTTCGAGATGTCAGAGATGTCGGGGTACGGCGACGCTTCGGGCGCCGGCGGCATGACGGCGCTGCAGAAGCACGCGGCCTTCTTCGACGGTGACAAGGACGGCGTCGTCACCTTCTCCGAGACATACGCAGGTGAGCGAAATTTTTCCCCATTCACTTTCTTTCTATTCCCCGCGTTCCATTTCAGTCTTTCAAAGAGATTTCTCCAACTTATTATCCAGTTGATGCTCGGATTCTTTCTCACGCGCAATTGATCTCCTTCATATATATCAGCGTTTCGGGCCCTTGGATTCGGGTATGCTGCCTCCACCTTGAGTGCCACCTTCATCAATGGCGTCCTTGGCCCCTAGACCAGACCGGTAATCCTTCGACAGAGAATTCTTATGCCGGAGTTTTCTTCCCTATTAAGTTTAAGGTTCCTGGTTTACTGTTAGCTTGTGGCTGCAACATACCCTTGCTTCCCTGAGAAGAGAAGGCAATGCTAGATTAGAACGCGTCATTTTGTCTGTGGGTTTGAGCTGATTATTCAGTGCGGCTATGTTAGGCTAGCTACCTGAGCCACAGAGTTTTGTTCTGTGGAACATTTAACACCTTTTACTGTGCTTTCTCCAAGTGTTGATAAAAACTCAATTATCTATAGTATTCCTACGAGTGCATAGATACACGATCCCGGGTCTGACAAGTGATGAGTGTCAAAATCATGAAATGTACTTATAATTTAGAAGGATGCCTAGTTTCAGATTTTGACAGCACAAGAGTCAGATGTGGACATTACTTTTCTTTTCTATGAAGTCATGGGCAGATGACTAGCTAGCAGTGCTGTACTCTGTGATCACTTTGATGTTGCACAACTCGCTTCGAACTTTAGCTTTCAAATCAAAGAAACCGAGCAGATCTTACCAATCCTTCAATCCCCCACAGCCTTAACAGAGAAGATCACTGTGATGGCTGCCTTCTCTTTTCAGCCTTAACAGAGAAGATGGAGTTATCCGTTCTATTTAGCCTATTTTTACTTGGGTTGGATTAACCTGTGAACAACATTCAAGTTCCTATAATACTAAATTAAATCTAGTTTCTGCACATCATATTGTTTTCAGGTTTAGCACCTGAGCTGTATTCTTCCACATGAATGGAACCACTCAGGGTTGTTTTAGCACGTTGTAGTTCCAGCCTGAGAGAAACTGCAGTTTCCCCTCCAACTCAGTGATTATTGTTCCACATGAATGACATGTTTTTAAATCTATTTCCTAATTTTGTGGTCTACGGAACAAGGCTGGTTGCTGTAGCTGCTCAAAGTTCGTTGCATTGTAGTTTCGCTGGAGATTTTGCTTGAGAGCCACTATGATGCCCCGAGACCGATGTGCCAGGTGTCTTCCAGTTATTCGCTGTTGTTGCCTTGCCATTTGCTTGCGTGTTGCATCTTGTCATGTCATCATGTGCATTGCATCATCATGTTTTAAAACTTGCATTCGTCCGGATTCTCCGAGTTCTCTCCGTTGTCCGTTCTTAGCCCAACCACACTTGCCCACGCCCGCGGCATGTCCAAAATAGTATTTTATAAGTGGACGGAAAATGTTCTCGGAATGGGATGAGAGTTGACGTGTGGTCTTAGTATAGTGTAGATAGACCGCCTGTCAAGTTTCATCGCATTCGAGATCGTTTGATGCCCCAATGGATAACTATAGCGGCAGTATAGCCGGTCTAACGTCAGACGTTTTCGGTCTCCGGAAACAATCGCCGGGCCTCCCTCTCTTCTCTTCTCTCAGCTCGAAACCGTCTACACAGCTCACTACCTATCGCCAGGTCCAACCTAACCTCTCTCGTCAGCCCGCAGCCCCCCTCGCGCGCGTCCAAAAGTTGTCCCGGATCCGACCCGAGCAGTCGTCACCGTTGTGTCCGGATCATCCCCAAACATCTACAAAACGTCTCCGTTTTCTTATTTGGGCTCCCTAACTATTTTTTTCCGTCCGTCCGATTACGATCGGAGGGACGAGATAGCCCCTAGTCAAACCCACCTACTATATATAGCTAGTCTGACCCTAGACCAGATCCCAAATTTCTAGGGATCCATCCCACCGCCGCCACTCTCTTCCTCGGGTTCCACACCGAAACAGTGGTTTTCTCCCTGATCCAAAATTCCTCTCTCTTTCAAACACCAGCCCCCTCCTCCTGATCCAAGGCGCCCTCTCCCCTCAGCCCCGCAGCAACTCGCTGGAGCTCCTCTCCAGCAACCGGCGACTGCGCTGCCTCCACCTCGTCCTCAACCCCGCGCCCGCCGAATCCACGCCTCCACCTCTCCCCTGCGTCAAGGTCGCATCCCTGCCGGACCTGCAGGACGCCAAGTCCAACGCCATGGGCGCCTCCTCTGCCCGACCCCGTCTCTGTCTTGACTTCGCCATGCTCCTCCCCTGCCCCGAGCCTCTGCCGCGACCAGCACCCGACCAGCAGGTCGCCATCGCGCCCGAGTCCTCCTGCCTCGCTCGTTCTGGACCAGGAGGGTCCCAGGCATCTCCACCGTCGCCGTCTCAGTTGAGCGCCGCCTTGGTTCCCTTTCTCGCCTTCCTCCGGTCCCCTCATCTCATCTCCCTCTCTCTGATTTGTGTTCCACCGCCGCCATTTTGCAGAGAAACTGCCGCCATGGAGCTCCAACTCCGGCCACCTCGTCTCCTCGGATCCGTCAGGTCCCGACCATCCCCTTCGTTGCCGTACTCCTCAGCTAGCTGGAGCCCCGTTGCCGCGCCGTCCGTCTTCTGCATTGCCATGGCCTGCTGCTGTTTCTGTTCTTCAAAAACAAAACGAGAGCAGCAGCGGCTCGCTCGTTCGAGCGTTGACCGTGGCCTGCCCAGCTCCTTCGCCTCCTGGGCCACCAGCTACCGCCCTAAGCCGGCCTGCTTCCTTCCCGATCCGGGCTGGCCCAGTCAATTCCGATGTGAGCAGCTCCCCAGCCCCTCTCAGTTTCGGCCCGAGTCACTATTTTTTTCCTGTGAATGATTTGTCTATTTATCCTGAGAGTGACAGAATTGCAGTAAAGCCCTCAAACTTCATGCATTTTATTACTCACAAACAATGCATCATATTAAAACAAACTTAATATGAAAGTTGCTTAGAATTTTGTCTAGTTTCATAATATGCAACTTTCACCCATGTTTAAAATGCTTAAAATGTTGTTTGACTAATTTTTGCTCATATGCCATGTTAAAATGATTTAATTCATAACTAAATAACCGTAACTCGGATTTTAATAAACCTTATATGTAAATGGGGTAGAAAAATGCCTAGTCTAACATGATGCACTCACCTAGCATGTTTAACAACTCTAAAATTATGTTTAGGGCAGAATAGTAACAAACCTAATATATGCATATGAGGAGTTTCCGGACTTGTTGTTTTGTGGTTCCGGCCTCATTTAAACTTGCCTAGTTAGATGGTTTCATTATGTTTCACCTCTTGCCATGTTAATCAACATTTAATATTGCTGAGTACATAAACGAGATCGAACTAAATAAGTTATGTGGTGTTTTCTTCAATATGCAACTCCGTTGCATATTGAGCTCCACTTAATTTGTAGTGTTGTTTGGTGCACTTTGCCATGCCATGCTTCATTAAACCGGACATGCATCATACTTGATTGTGCATCATGCCATGTTCATGTGTTGGTTGTTTACTATGTTGTTTGCTCCTTCTGCGGTGTTGGTTCTTCGGGTTGGTTCCGATAACGTCGTGTTGTGAGGATCCATTCATCTACGTTCGTTTATCTTCTTCATGGACTCATTCTTATTCCTTGCGGGATTTCAGGCAAGATGACCATACCCTCGAAATCACTTCTATCTTTGCTTGCTAGTTGCTCGCTCTTTCGCTATGCCTATGCTGCGATACCTACCACTTGCTTATCATGCCTCCTATATTGTTGAAGCAAGCCTCTAACCCACCTTGTCCTAGCAAAGCGTTGATTGGCTATGTTACCGCTTTGCTCAGCCCCTCTTATAGCGTTGTTAGTTGCAGGTGAAGATTGAAGTTTGTTCCTTGTTGGAACATGGAGATGTTGTTCCTTGTTGGAACATGGTTACTTGTTGGGATATCACGATATATCTTATCTAATTAATGCATCTATATACTTGGTAAAGGGTGGAAGGCTCGGCCTTATGCCTGGTGTTTTTTTCCACTCTTGCCGCCCTAGTTTCCGTCATATCGGTGTTATGTTCCCGGATTTTGCGTTCCTTACGCGGTTGGGATATTATGGGAACCCCTTGACAGTTCGCCTTGAATAAAACTCCTCCAGCAATGCCCAACATTGGTTTTACCATTCTCCCTAGCTCTTTTTCCCTTGGGTTTCGCAGACTCAAGGGTCATCTTTATTTAAACCCCCCCGGGCAAGTGCTCCTCTGAGTGTTGGTCCAAACTAGAGTCCTGTGCAGCGCCCCCTCGGGGAAACTTGAGGTTTGGTTTTAGTTGTATGGAGCGCTCATCTGAGTGTGCCCTGAGAACGAGATATGTGCAGCTCCTATCGGGATTTGTCGGCACATTCGGGCGGTGTTGCTGGATTTGTTTTAACTTGTCAAAGTGTCTTGTAGAACCGGGATACCGAGTCTGATCGGAATGTCTCGAGAGGAGGTCTATTCCTTCGTTGACCGTGAGAGCTTGTCATGGGCTAAGTTGGGACACCCCTACAGGGATTTGAACTTTCGAAAGCCGTGCCCGCGGTTATGGGCAGATGGGAATTTGTTAACGTCCGGTTGTAGAAAACCGGAAGTTGACCTTAATTAAAATGCATCAACCGCGTGTGTAACCATGATGGTCTCTTTCCGGCGGAGTCCGGGAAGTGAACATGGTGTTGGAGTTATGCTTGACGTAGGTTGTTCTAGGATCACTTCTTGATCATAGATTTCTCGAACGTGCTTTGCCTTCTCTTCTCGCTCTCATTTGCGTATGTTAGCCACCATATATGCTAGTCGCTTGCTGCAGCTCCACCTCATACCTTCACCTTACCTATAAGCTTAAATAGTCTTGATCGCAAGGGTGTGAGATTGCTGAGTCCCCATGAGTCACAGATACTTCCAAAACCAGCTTGCAAGTGCCGTTGAACCGTGCGGATGACGCAACCAAGCTCAAGGAGGAGCTTGATGAAGATCTTGTCCTTTATGTTGTTTCGTTCTAGTTGATCAGTAGTGGACCCAGTTGGGGTCGATCGGGGACCTTGTCGCATTTGGGGTTCTTCTTTTATTTTGGTTCCGTAGTCCGACCTTGATTGTACTTGGATGTTATAATGCTTTATTCATGTAATTGTGTGAAGTGGCAATTGTAAGCCAACTATGTATCTCTTTCCCTTATGTATTATATGGGTTGTGTGAAGATTACCTCACTTGCGACATTGCTTTCAACGCGGTTATGCCTCTAAGTCGTGCTTCGACACGTGGGAGATATAGACGCATCGAGGGCGTTACAAGTTGGTATCAGAGCCTTCCCGACCTTAGGAGCCCCCACTGGTTGATCGTTTTTAGCAGCCGTGTTGAGTCTAGAAAAAAATGTTTTGAGTCATTTAGGAATTATATATCAGAGAGTTTAGGAATTCTTTTACTCCCCAGTCCCTTCATCGCTCTGGTAAGGCATCTTGACGTAGAGTTTTGACTCTTCTCTTCTCAAATTTCACAAAAAAAAATTAGGATCACGCGGGTATCTTGGAATCGTTCCAATCGATTTGTGACAAGAACGTTCTGGTGCCTCCCGTCATTTAGGGGTTGTGGCAGTGTCCCGGGGAGTTGAGCTCCGAGGTGTTGTCGTCACAATTTTATCGTTGCAGTTCTGGAATACCTGAGATTAGTTTTGCCGACATCGAAAATCTCTTTTATGCAGTTGTTGGTGAGATAACCTCGACGCCACCCAGTACTGGGGCGGGAGTTCGGTAGTATTGCCATAACTCGTATAACAGATGCTTTTCGAAGGTTGAGGTAGATGATTTCCGAAGGTTTCTTGGTTATGTGTTGAAGGATGGATACAACTGGATGTAGGATTTGCTAGTTTTGGGTTAGATATTATGCTTCCCCTATATCCCCAACACCTGATTGCATAACCGGAAAGTTTCGGGAGTTTGTAAGTGGGAATTCAAGTAGCTCTTAGGATATCTTTCCAACAGATGTATGATATGAAATTGGGGTTCGACGTCTAGTGGTCCGCCTATCCACGCTTGGTTTTACAGTGGTCTCGTTGTGTCTTAAAGAGTCCTTGGCTATGCCGACTCGGGGACGCTTCGTATGTCATGTGCACTGCCTTGTACATGATGGTGCTGTACGATCGAGCCCGTGTAGGCCCCACCATGAAAACTTCGGACGAAATCTCTATCATATGTTTGTTCCGGGTTATTTTGCAAGCCAATCCTTTGTTTTGTTTTGAGTTGTGGTATTAGAGTTGCTTCGAAGTCAAATGTTGATTCCATACCTTTTCCAAGCGGTGTTCTCATATTTCTATGTGAATACCAACCCTTCTCGATCATCGAGTTTGTCATGTCAATCCTTTTCACCGGTGTGTTTCTCTTCAAGTGGATCCGAACATTTCAACATCCGCAAGATCCAATCTCAGCTTTCCCAACGGTGTTCGTTCATCCATCCCAAGTTGCCTTTGTTTTTCCCGCCCTCCCTCCCTTGTTTTCTTTAGGGACTCCGATTTCTTATTCAAGTATCCTTTATTGATGGGAAGCCTCTCCATTCTTTTTCCGTCAATTTTCTTATCCGGTGATGCTCATGAAGATACTAACGGAGCAAGTTCATCATTATTCATTCTTTTTCTTCTCCGGTGGATTCAACTAAAGCTTTCGGTGTTAATCATATTCTTTTCCGTATTTCAAATGCCTTCTCATGCCGGCGCACCTTACATTCAGTCATTCCACGCTCGTTATTCAATTGTTCCGGAGTGCTCAAGATATCTCGAAGATTCGTGTTTCCACTCTGCTTTCGTTCCAGCTCTTTCGAGGATGTTATCTCATTCAAGCCATTTAATTCAACCGGTGTAATCTCTCCTTCAAATCGTTCAACGGTGTATCTATCGAGTGGGCCCTAACCCACAGGTCTTTTTCCCAGGATCTTACCTGACTCTTCTAAATTTTTCCGGAGTTATTCTCAAATTCTTTTCTAAAGTTTCACATAAGAATGGATTATCATCAATCAAATGTCTTTCTCCAAGATCTTCCAAATTCTTTTCATCGTTGGCTCAACCTCTTCGTTTTGATTCTTCCGGTGTGCCTCGGTAATTCTTGGTGGTGTTTCTCGTCGTCATTTGAAGACCGAGAAAGAGTTTTTCCTCCATATCTTATCCGTTCTCTCAAAGATTCATCATTCTAGCTTGTTGCCATCCTCTCATAGTTGTTTTTGGATTGTGAAAATTCTTTTCACCTATCCGGAGCAGTTCAAGAGCCTTTTCAATTTGATTCTCCGAAGGCCATCATTTCGGGATTATTCATTCTAGCTTTCAGCTCTCATCCTCCTAATTTTACCGGTGCATCGATCAAATATCCTCTAATCAGTGCATGATCTCTTCGTTGTCTCATATATAAATTCTCTCAAGCATCTTCATTCATTTGCTAATTCTTCCCGGTGTTTTCTTTATCTTCTCTTCATTCATTTTCAATTCTTACGGTGGTTCGTTCAAGAGTTCTCGTCATTCGTTATCATATCAATTTATTCGTTGTTTTCAATCCTACCGGTAGTTCGTTGAAGACCTTTCCAAGTTGACTCTATATCTATCTTAATTCTTTCTACGAGAATAAGTAGTATGCCAAAGCCATTGATTGTCATCAATTTAATTGATGAAGGACAAGCATAATGTAATTCTTATTCTTGTTTCATCCTAATGATTAATTCTTTATTCCAGAGGCCCTTCAAATTCTCGGTTTCATTTGTTTCATCTTCTCTTTTTCCCGGAGTTCCAACCTCTTTCAATTATATTATCACGGAGATCTCTATCTAAGCATTGCAAGGCTTCACCTTGTGTTTTCAACTTCTCTTTCTTTTCGTTATTCTTTTGTACCGGAGTTCTTCATGGAGATTCTACATGGTGGTTCATCAAGGCTTTAAATTCCTTCTCGAAGTGTTCATCAACATACTTTTCTTAGGAGCTCAAGTTTTCTTCATCTTGCTATCCGGAGTGCAATTCTTTCTTCCGTATCATTAGAGGTGGTATTATGTCATTCTTGATAATTTGAATTCATGTTCCATGATTCACATGTTGTTAAGAATGAGATATTTTAAACCCATCAATCTTGTCATTGGAGTTATCTTGGGTTATAGTTCACCTAAAGCCTTCCCTAAGGATTGTTGCTATTTATGGTGTTCATAAATGACCCAAGTTCTTCATCTTTCCTCCCGGTGAAATAGTTTCTCGTCTCCTTGTTGATATCAATCCAATCAAATATTTTCCGTGAGTGGCGAGTTGTCACCTCATAATGTTGAGATGCCTTATATAAGACCATATCAAGCTTATTCTTTTTGTTGTTGGTTTCCAACAACTCTGTTCGAACCTTCTCCTAAAGATGCTTTTGCAAACTCATTTAAGGTAGAAGATGTTGTTTTCTTCTCCGTTCTTTTGTTCCGACGACCCAACTTCTATTCTTTCTCCCGGAGGTCTAGTGAGGTTGCTCTTTTCACTCCTCTTCTCGATTTGTCAAGATCATGTTCAATTCCTTCCTTTTCCAATCAGAGTGTCGTGTTTTCATTCAAGTATCTTCTCATCTTATCAAGTTCTTATTCAACTCCTTTTTCTTTTCAATCGGAGTGTTGCCCGAAGTTGTTCTTCCTTGTTCCTCTTTTCTAACGGAGTGTTTTCAACTTCGTTCATCTCCGTTGTATTCTTTTCTCGAAATGGCTTAACCTTTTCAAGGTTCTTTGGTTTCATTCGCTTGTCAATGAAGCAACTTAGTTTTACCTCTTCTCTTTTTCTTTTCCGTTGTCCCTCCGGTGCCATTCTAGATCTCGGGACGAGATCCTTTCGTAGTGGTGGAGTGTTGTGATGCCCCAAGACCGATGTGCCAGGTGTCTTCCAATTATTCGCTGTTGTTGCCTTGTCATTTGCTTGTGTGTTGCATCTTGTCATGTCATCATGTGCATTGCATCATCATGTTTTAAAACTTGCATTCGTCCGGATTCTCCGAGTTCTCTCCGTTGTCCGTTCTGAGCCCAACCACACTTGCATGCTCCCGTGGCATGTCCGAAATAGTATTTTATAAGTGGCCGGAAAATGTTCTCGGAATGGGATGAGAGTTGACATGTGGTCTTAGTATAGTGTAGATAGACCGCCTATCAAGTTTCATCGCATTCGGAGATCGTTTGATGCCCCAACGGATAACTATAGCGGCAGTATAGCCGGTCTAACGTCGGACGTTTTCGGTCTCCGAAAACAGTCGTCGGGCCTCCCTCTCTTCTCTTCTCTCAGCTCGAGACCGTCTACACAGCTCACTACCTACCGCCAGGTCCAACCTAACCTCTCTCGTTAGCCCGCAGCCCCCCTCGCGCGCGTCCGGAAGTTGTCCCGGATCCAACCCGAGCAGTCGTCACCGTTGTGTCCGGATCATCCCCAAACTGTTGGAAATATGCCCTAGAGGCAATAATAAATTGGTTATTATTATATTTCCTTGTTCATGATAATCGTTTATTATCCATGCTAGAATTGTATTGATAGGAAACTCAGATACATGTGTGGATACATAGACAACACCATGTCCCTAGTAAGCCTCTAGTTGACTAGCTCGTTGATCAATAGATGGTTACGGTTTCCTGACCATGGACATTGGATGTCATTGATAACGGGATCACATCATTAGGAGAATGATGTGATGGACAAGACCCAATCCTAAGCCTAGCACAAAGATCGTGTAGTTCGTATGCTAAAGCTTTTCTAAATGTCAAGTATCATTTCCTTAGACCATGAGATTGTGCAACTCCCGGATACTGTAGGAATACTTTGGGTGTGCCAAACGTCACAACGTAACTGGGTGGCTATAAAGGTGCACTACAGGTATCTCCAAAAGTGTCTGTTGGGTTGGCATGAATCGAGACTGGGATTTGTCACTCCATGTAAACGGAGAGGTATCTCTGGGCCCACTCAGTAGGACATCATCATAATGTGCACAATGTGATCAAGGAGTTGATCACGGGATGATGTTTTACGGAACGAGTAAAAGAGACTTACCGGTAACGAGATTGAACAAGGTATCGGGATACCAACGATCGAATCTCGGGCAAGTACAATACCGCTAGACCAAGGGAATTGTATACGGGATTGATCGAATCCTCGACATCGTGGTTCATCTGATGAGATCATCGTGGAACATGTGGGAACCAACATGGATATCCAGATCCCGCTGTTGGTTATTGACCAGAGAACGTCTCGGTCATGTCTGCATGGTTCCCGAACCCGTAGGGTCTACACACTTAAGGTTCGATGACGCTAAGGTTATAGGGAATAGATATACGTGGTTACCGAATGTTGTTCGGAATCCTAGATGAGATCCCGGATGTCACGAGGAGTTCCAGAATGGTCCGGAGGTAAAGATTTATATATGGGAAGTCCTGTTTTGGTCACCGTAAAAGTTTCGGGTTTTACCGGTAGTGTACCGGGACCACCGGAGGGGTCTGGGGGGGGGGGGTCCACCAGCCCCGGAGGGCTGCATGGGCCAAGTGTGGGAGGGGACCAGCCCCAGGTGGGCTGGTGCGCCCCCCACCAAGGCCCAAGGCGCCTCCAAGAGGGAAGGGGGGCAAACCCTAGGGCAGATGGGCCCTAAGGCCCACCCCAGGTGCGCCTCCCCCTCTCCCCCTTGTGGCCGCCACCCAGATGGGATCTGGGGGCTGCCGCCACCCCTAGGGAGGGAACCCTAGGTGGGGGCGCAGCCCCTCCCCT
>NC_041392.1:418445550-418494383 GCF_002162155.2 Triticum dicoccoides | reverse complement strand
GGCTGCCCAACACACATGAGTTCCTCTCCTTCTTGGCGCAGCCCTACCCCTCTCCCTCCTCGTCTCTTGCAGTGCTTGGCGAAGCCCTACTGGAGTACCACGCTCCTCCACCACCACCATGCTGTTGTGCTGCTGCTGGATGGAGTCTTCCTCAACCTCTCCCTCTCTCCTTGCTGGATCAAGGCATGGGAGACGTCACCGGGCTGTACATGTGTTGAACGCGGAGGTGCCGTCCGTTCGGCACTAGGATCTTCGGTGATTTGGATCACGACGAGTACGACTCCTTCAACCCCGTTCTCTTGAACGCTTCCGCTTAGCGATCTACAAGGGTATGTAGATGCACTCTCCTTCCCCTCGTTGCTGGTTTCTCCATAGATAGATCTTGGTGACACGTAGGAAAATTTTGAATTTCTGCTACGTTCCCCAACAGTGTCATCATGAGCTAGGTCTATTGCGTAGATTCTATGCACGAGTAGAACACAAAGTAGTTGTGGGCGTTGATTTTGTTCAATATGCTTACCGTTACTAGTCCAATCTTGATTCGGCGGCATTGTGGGATGAAGCGGCCTGGACCGACCTTACATGTACTCTTACGTGAGACTGGTTCCACCGACTGACATGCACTAGTTGCATAAGGTGGCTAGCGGGTGTCTGTCTCTCCCAATTTAGTCGGATCGGATTCGATGAAAAGGGTCCTTATGAAGGGTAAATAGAAATTGGCATATCACGTTGTGGTTTTTGCGTAGGTAAGAAACGTTCTTGCTAGAAACCCATAGTAGCCACGTAAAACATGCAAACAACAATTAGAGGACGTCTAACTTGTTTTTGCAGGGTATGCTATGTGATGTGATATGGCCAAGAAGAATGTGATGAATGATATGTGATGTATGAGATTGATCATGTTCTTGTAATAGGAATCACGACTTGCATGTCGATGAGTATGACAACCGGCAGGAGCCATAGGAGTTGTCTTTATTTATTGTATGACCTGCGTGTCATTGAACAACGCCATGTAATTACTTTACTTTATTGCTAACCGGTAGCCATAGTAGTAGAAGTAATAAGTTGGCGAGACAACTTCATGGAGACACGATGATGGAGATCATGATGATGGAGATCATGGTGTCATGCCGGTGACAAGATGATTCATGGAGCCCCGAAGATGGAGATCAAAAGGAGCAATATGATATTGGCCATATCATGTCACTATTTGATTGCATGTGATGTTTATCATGTTTATACATCTTATTTGCCTAGAACGACGGTAGTAAATAAGATGATCCCTCTTTAATAATTTCAATAAAGTGTTCCCCCTAACTGTGCACCGTTGTGACAGTTTGTTGTTTCGAAGCACCACGTGATGATCGGGTGTGATAGATTCCAACGTTCACATACAACGAGTGTAAGACAGATTTACATATGCAAACACTTAGGTTGACTTGACGAGCCTAGCATGTACAAACATGGCCTTGGAACACAGAAGACCGAAAGGTCGAACATGAGTCATATAGAAGATACGATCAACATGAAGATGTTCACCGATGTTGACTAGTCCGTCTCATGTGATGATCGGACACGGCCTAGTTGACTCGGATCATGTAATCACTTAGATGACTAGAGGGATGTCTATCTGAGTGGGATTTCATAAGATGAACTTAATTATCCTGAACATAGTCAAAAGGTCTTCGCAAATTATGTCGTAGCTCGCGCTTCAGTTCTACTATTTAGATATGTTCCTAGAGAAAATTTAGTTGAAAGTTGATAGTAGCAATTATGCGGACTAGGTCTGTAAACTGAGGATTGTCCTCATTGCTTCATAGAAGGCTTATGTCCTTAATGCACCGCTCAGTGTGCTGAACCTCGAACGTCGTCTGGGGATGTTGCGAACATCTGACATACACATTTTGATAACTACGTGATAGTTCAGTTAAACGGTTTAGAGTTGAGGCACTGAAGACATTTTGAAACGTCGCGAAACATATGAGATGTTTCGAGGGCTGAAATTGGGATTTCAGGCTCATGCCCACGTCAAGAGGTATGAGACCTCCGACAATTTTCTTAGCCTGCAAACTAAGGAGAAAAGCTCAATTGTTGAGCTTGTGATCAGATTGTCTGAGTACAACAATCATTTGAATCGAGTGGGAGTTGATCTTCCAGATGAGATAGTGATGTTTCTCCGAAGTCATTACCACCAAGCTGCTAGAGCTTCGTGATGAACTATAATGTATCGGGGACATATATGATGATCCTTGAGATATTCGCGATGTTTGACACCACAAAAGTAGAAATCAAGAAGGAGCATCAATTGTTGATGGTTGGTGAAACCACTAGTTTCAAGAAGGGCAAGGGCAAGAAGGGATACTTCATGAAACGGCAAATCAGCTGCTGCTCTAGTGAAGAAACCCAAGGTTGAACCCAAACCCGAGACTAAGTGCTTCTGTAATAAGGGGAATAGCCACTGGAGCAGAATTACCCTAGATACTTGGTAGATGAGAAGGCTGGCAAGGTCGATAGAAGTATATTGGATGTACATTGTGTTAATGTGTACTTTACTAGTACTCCTAGTAGCACCATGGTATTAGATACCGGTTCGGTTGCTAAATGTTAGTAAACTCGAAATAAAAGGCCACGGAGTAAACGGAGACTAGCTAAAGGTGAGCTGGCAATATGTGTTGGAAGTTTTTCCAAGCTTGATGTGATCAAGCATCGCACGCTCCCTCTACCATCGAGATTGGTGTTTGCGTTGAGCATAGACATGATTGGATTATGTCTATCGCAGTACGGTTATTCATTTAAGGAGAATAATGGTTACTCTGTTTATTTGAATAATACCTTCAATGGTCTTGCACCTAAAATGAATGGTTTGTTGAATCTCGATCGTAGTGATACACATGTTCATGCCAAAAGATATAAGATAGTAATGATAGTACCACCTACTTGTGGCACTGCCACATAAGTCATATCGGTATAAAACGCATGAAGAAGCTCCATGTTGATGGATCTTTGGGCTCACTCGTTTTGAAAAGTTTGAGACATGCGAACCATGTCTATTGGTGTATATGCATGAAGAAACTCCATGCAAATGGACCGTTTGGACTCACTTGATTTTGAATCACTTGATACATGCAAATCATACCACATGGGCAAGATGACTGAAAGCCTCGTTTTCAGTAAAATGGAACTAGAAAGCAACTTGTTGGAAGTAATACATTTTGATGTGTGCAGTCCAATGAGTGGTGAGGCATGTAGTGGATATCGTTATGTTCTTACTTCACAGATGTTTTGAGTAGATGTTGAGTACATTTACTTGATGAATCACGAGTTTGAATTATTGAAAGGTTCAAGTAATTTCAGGGAGAAGTTGAAAGATCGTCGTGACAAGAGGATAAAATATCTATGATATGATCATAGAGATGAATATCTGAATTACGAGTTTGGCACAGAATTAAGACATTGTGGAAATTGTTTCAGAACTAATACAGCCTGGAACACCATAGTGTGATGGTGTGTCCGAACATCATAACTGCACCCTATTGGATATGATGCATACCATGATGTATCTTATCAAATTACCACGATAGTTTATGGGTTAGGCATTAGAGACAACCACATTCACTTTAAATAGGGCACCACGTAATTCCGATGAGATGACACCGTATGAACTATGGCTTAGAGAAACCTAAGCTGTCATTTCTTAAAAGTTTGGTGCAGCGACGCTTATGTGAAAAAGTTTCAGGCTGATAAGCTCGAACCCAAAGCGGATAAATGCATCTTCATAGGACACCCAAAACAGTTGGGTATACCTCCTGTCTCAGATTCGAAAGCAATAAGGGATTGTTTCTAGAATCGGGTCCTTTCTCGAGGAAAAGTTTCTCTCGAAAGAATTGAGTGGGAGGATGGTGGAGACTTGATGAGGTTATTGAACCATCTCTTCAACTAGTGTGTGGCAGGGCACAGGGAGTTGTTCCTGTGGCACCTACACCAATTGAAGTGGAAGCTTATGATAGTGATCATGAAACTTCAGATCAAGTCACTACCAAACCTCGTGAGATGACAAGGATGCGTACTACTTCAGAGTGGTACGTAATCCTGTCTTGGAAGTCATGTTGCTAGACAACAATGAACCTACGAGCTATGGAGAAGCGATGGTGGGCCCGGATTCCGATAAATGGCTCGAGGCCATAAAATCCGAGAGAGGATCCATGTATGAAAACAAAGTGTAGACTTTGGGAGAACGGCTCGATGGTCGTAAGGCTGTCGAGTACAGATGGATTTTAAAAGGAAGACGAACAATGATGGTAAGTATCACCATTAAGAAAGCTCGACTTGTCGTTAAGATGTTTTCCGACAAGTTCAAGGAGTTGACTACGATGAGACTTTCTCACTCGTAACGATGCTAAGGGTCTGTTGGAATTATATTAGCGATTGCTGCATTATTTATAAAATCTTGCAGATAGGATGTCAAAAACATTGTTTTCTCAATGATTTTCTTGAGGAAAGGTTGTATGTGATACAACCGGAAGGTTTTGTCAATCCTGAAAAATGCTAATAAGTATGCAAAGCTCCAGCAATCCTTCTAAGGACTGGAGTAAGCATCTCGGAGTTGGAATGTATGCTTTGATGATGATCAAAGATTTTGGGTTTATACATGGTTTATGAGAAACTTGTATTTCCAAAGAAGTGAGTGGGAGCACTATTGAATTTCTGATGAGTATATGTTGTTGACATATTGTGGATCAGAAATGATGTAGAATTTCTGGAAAGCATATAGGGTTATTTGAAAAGTGTTTTTCAATAGAAAACCTAGATTAGGCTACTTGAACATTGAGCATCTAGATCTATGAGAATAGATCAAAAACGCCAAATGGTACTTTCAAATGAGCACATACCTTGACATGATCTTGAAGGTGTTCAAGATGGATCAGTCAAGGAAGGAGTTCTTGCCTGAGTTGTAAGGTATGAAGTTAAGACTTAAAGCTTGACCACGGCAGAAGAAAGAGAAAGGACGAATGTCGTCCCCTATGCTTTTGTCATAGGCTCTATACGGTATGCCATGCTGAGTACCGCACCTGATGTGTGCCTTGCCACATATCTGGCAAGAGGGTACAAAGGTAATCTAGGAGTAGATCACCAGATAGCGGTCTAAATTATCCTTAGAGGAATAAGGATAGGTTTCTCGATTATGGAGGTGATAAAGAGTTCGACGTAAAGAGTTACGTTGATGCAAGCTTAACACCTATCCGGATAGCTCTGAGTAGAGATACCGGATACATATAATGGAATAGCTCCAAGTAGAACAGTTATATGAAATGGCTCCAAATGTAGCGTAGTAGTTGCATCTACAAGATGACATAGAAATTTGCGAAGTACATAAGGATCTGAATGTTGCAGACCCGTTGACTGAAACCTCTCTCACAAGCATAACATGATCAAACCCAGAACTCTTTGGGTGTTGGTCACATGGGGATGTGACCTTGAGTGTTAATCACATATCGATGTGAACTGGATTATTGACTCTAGTGCAAGTGGGAGACTGTTGAAAATATGCCCTAGAGGCAATAATAAATTGGTTATTATTATATTTCCTTGTTCATGATAATCGTTTATTATCCATGCTAGAATTGTATTGATAGGAAACTCAGATACATGTGTGGATACATAGACAACACCATGTCCCTAGTAAGCCTCTAGTTGACTAGCTCGTTAATCAATAGATGGTTACGGTTTCCTGACCATGGACATTGGATGTCATTGATAACGGGATCACATCATTAGGAGAATGATGTGATGGACAAGACCCAATCCTAAGCCTAGCACAAAGATCGTGTAGTTCGTATGCTAAAGCTTTTCTAAATGTCAAGTATCATTTCCTTAGACCATGAGAATGTGCAACTCCCGGATACCATAGGAATACTTTGGGTGTGCCAAACGTCACAACGTAACTGGGTGGCTATAAAGGTGCACTACAGGTATCTCCGAAAGTGTCTGTTGGGTTGGCACGAATCGAGACTGGGATTTGTCACTCCGTGTAAACGGAGAGGTATCTCTGGGCCCACTCGGTAGGACATCATCATAATGTGCACAATGTGATCAAGGAGTTGATCACGGGATGATGTGTTACGGAACGAGTAAAAGAGACTTACCGGTAACGAGATTGAACAAGGTATCGGGATACCGACGATCAAATCTCGGGCAAGTACAATACCGCTAGACAAAGGGAATTGTATACGGGATTGATCGAATCCTTGACATCGTGGTTCATCCGATGAGATCATCATGGAACATGTGGGAACCAACATGGATATCCAGATCCCGCTGTTGGTTATTTACCGGAGAACGTCTCGGTCATGTCTGCATGGTTCCCGAACCCGTAGGGTCTACACACTTAAGGTTCGATGACGCTAGGGTTATAGGGAATAGATATACGTGGTTACCGAATGTTGTTCGGAGTCCCGGATGAGATCTCGGACGTCACGAGGAGTTCCAGAATGGTCCGGAGGTAAAGATTTATAGATGGGAAGTCCTGTTTTGGTCACCGGAAAAGTTTCGGGTTTTACCGATAGTGTATCGGGACCACCGGAGGGGTCCGGGGGGTCCACCAAGTGGGGCCACCAGCCCCGGAGGGCTGCATGGGCCAAGTTTGGGAGGGGACCAGCCCCAGGTGGGCTGGTGTGCCCCCCACCAAGGCCCAAGGCGCCTCCAAGAGGGAAGGGGGGCAAACCCTAGGGCAGATGGGCCCTAAGGCCCACCCCAGGTGCGCCTCCCCCTCTCCCCCTTGTGGCCGCCACCCAGATGGGATCTGGGGGCTGTCGCCACCCCTAGGGAGGGAACCCTAGGTGGGGGCACAGCCCCTCCCCCCTATATATACTTGAGGTTTGGGCTGCCCAACACACATGAGTTCCTCTCCTTCTTGGCGCAGCCCTACCCCTCTCCCTCCTCGTCTCTTGCAGTGCTTGGCGAAGCCCTGCTGGAGTACCACGCTCCTCCACCACCACCACGCCGTTGTGCTGCTACTGGATGGAGTCTTCCTCAACCTCTCCCTCTCTCCTTGCTGGATCAAGGCATGGGAGACGTCACCGGGCTGTACGTGTGTTGAACGCGGAGGTGCCGTCCGTTCGGCACTAGGATCTCCGGTGATTTGGATCACGACGAGTACGACTCCTTCAACCCCGTTCTCTTGAACGCTTCCGCTTAGCGATCTACAAGGGTATGTAGATGCACTCTCCTTCCCCTCGTTGATGGTTTCTCCATAGATAGATCTTGGTGACACGTAGGAAAATTTTGAATTTCTGCTACGTTCCCCAACACAAACATCTACAAAACGTCTCCGTTTTCTTATTTGGGCTCCCTAACTATTTTTTTCCGTCCATCCGATTACGGTCGGAGGGACGAGATAGCCCCTAGTCAAACCCACCTACTATATATAGCTAGTCTGACCCTAGACCAGATCCCAAATTTCTAGGGATCCATCCCACCGCCGCCGCTCTCTTCCTCGGGTTCCACACCGAACCAATGGTTTTCTCCCTGATCCAAAATTCCACTCTCTTTTAAACACCAGCCCCCTCCTCCCGATCCAAGGCGCCCTCTCCCCTCAGCCCCGCAGCAACTCGCCGGAGCTCCTCTCCAGCAACCGGCGACTGCGCTGCCTCCACCTCGTCCTCAACCCCGCGCCCGCCGAATCCACGCCTCCACCTCTCCCCCGCGTCAAGGTCGCCATCCCTGCCGGACCTACAGGACGCCAAGTCCAACGCCATGGGCGCCTCCTCTGCCCAACCCCGTCTCTGTCTTGACTTCGCCGTGCTCCTCCCTGCCCCGAGCCTCTGCCGCGACCAGCACCCGACCAGCAGGTCGCCATCGCGCCCGAGTCCTCCTGCCTCGCTCGTTCTGGACCAGGAGGGTCCCGGGCATCTCCGCCGTCGCCGTCTCAGTTGAGCGCCGCCTTGGTTCCCTTTCTCGCCTTCCTCCGGTCCCCTCATCTCATCTCCCTCTCTCTGATTTGTGTTGCACTGCCGCCGTTTTTCAGAGAAACTGCCGCCATGGAGCTCCAACTCCGGCCACCTCGTCTCCACGGATCCGTCGGGCCCCGACCATCCCCTTCATTGCCAGACTCCTCAGCTAGCCGGAGCCCCGTTGCTGCGTCGTCCGTCTTCTGCATCGCCATGGCCTGCTGTTCTTTCTGTTCTTCAAAAACGAAACGAGAGCAGCAGCGGCTCACTCGTTCGAGCGTTGACCGTGGCCTGCCCAGCTCCTTCGCCTCCTGGGCGACCAGCTACCGCCCCAAGCCGGCCTGCTTCCTTCACGATCCGGCTGGCCTAGTCAAGCCCGATGTGAGCAGCTCCCCAGCCCCTCTCAGTTTCGGCCTGAGTCACTATTTTTTTCCTGCGAATGATTTGTCTATTTATCCTGAGAGTGACAGAATTGCAGTAAAGCCCTCAAACTTCATGCATTTTATTACTCACAAACAGTGCATCATATTAAAACAAACTTAATATGAAAGTTGCTTAGAATTTTGTCTAGTTTCATAATATGCAACTTTCACCCATGTTTAAAATGCTTAAAATGTTATTTGACTAATTTTTGCTCATATGCCATGTTAAAATGATTTAATTCATAACTAAATAACCGTAACTCGGATTTTAATAAACCTTATATGTAAATGGGGTAGAAAAATGCCTAGTTTAACATGATGCACTCACCTAGCATGTTTAACAACTCTAAAATTATGTTTAGGGCAGAATAGTAACAAACCTAATATATGCATATGAGGAGTTTCCGGACTTGTTGTTTTGTGGTTCCGGCCTCATTTAAACTTGCCTAGTTAGATAGTTTCATTATGTTTCACCTCTTGCCATGTTAATAAACATTTAATATTGCTGAGTACATAAACGAGATTGAACTAAATAAGTTATGTGGTGTTTTCTTCAATATGCAACTCCGTTGCATATTGAGCTCCACTTAATTTGTAGTGTTGTTTGGTGCACTTTGCCATGCCATGCTTCATTAAACCGGACATGCATCATACTTGATTGTGCATCATGCCATGTTCATGTGTTGGTTGTTTACTATGTTGTTTGCTCCTTCTCCGATGTTTCTTCTTCGGGTTGGTTCCGATAACGTCGTGTTGTGAGGATCCGTTCATCTACGTCCGTTTATCTTCTTCATGGACTCATTCTTCTTCCTTGCGGGATTTTAGGCAAGATGACCATACCCTCGAAATCACTTCTATCTTTGCTTGCTAGTTGCTCGCTCTTTCGCTATGCCTATGCGGCGATACCTACCACTTGCTTATCATGCCTCCTATATTGTTGAAGCAAGCCTCTAACCCACCTTGTCCTAGCAAACCGTTGATTGGCTATGTTACCGCTTTGCTCAGCCCCTCTTATAGTATTTTTAGTTGCAGGTGAAGATTGAAGTTTGTTCCTTGTTGGAACATGGAGATGTTATTCCTTGTTGGAACATGGTTACTTGTTGGGATATCACGATATATCTTATCTAATTAATGCATCTATATACTTGGTAAAGGGTGGAAGGCTCGGCCTTATGCCTGGTGTTTTGTTCCACTCTTGCCGCCCTAGTTTCCGTCATATCGGTGTTATGTTCCCGGATTTTGCGTTCCTTACGCGGTTGGGCTATTATGGGAACCCCTTGACAGTTCGCCTTGAATAAAACTCCTCCAACAATGCCCAACATTGGTTTTACCATTCGCCCTAGCCTCTTTTTCCCTTGGGTTTCGCGGACTCAAGGGTCATCTTTATTTAAACCCCCCCGGGCCAGTGCTCCTCTGAGAGTTGGTCCAAACTGGAGTCCTGTGCAGCGCCCCCTCGGGGAAACTCGAGGTTTGGTTTTAGTTGTATGGAGCGCTCATCTGAGTGTGCCCTGAGAACGAGATATGTGCAGCTCCTATCGGGATTTGTCGGCACATTTGGGTGGTGTTGCTGGATTTGTTTTAACTTGTCGAAGTGTCTTGTAGAACCGGGATACCGAGTCTGATCGGAATGTCTCGGGAGGAGGTATATTCCTTCGTTGACCGTGAGAGCTTGTCATGGGCTAAGTTGGGACACCCCTACAGGGATTTGAACTTTCGAAAGCCGTGCCCGCGATTATGGGTAGATGGGAATTTGTTAACGTCCGGTTGTAGAAAACCTGAAGTTGACCTTAATTAAAATGCATCAACCGCGTGTGTAACCATGATGGTCTCTTTCCGGTGGAGTCCGGGAAGTGTACACGGTGTTGGAGTTATGCTTGACGTAGGTTGTTCTAGGATCACTTCTTGATCATAGATTTCTTGAACGTGCTTTGCCTTCTCTTCTCGCTCTCATTTGCGTATGTTAGCCACCATATATGCTAGTCGCTTGCTGCAGCTCCACCTCATACCTTTACCTTACCTATAAGCTTAAATAGTCTTGATCGCGAGGGTGTGAGATTGCTGAGTCCCCGTGACTCACAGATACTTCCAAAACCAGCTTGCAGGTGCCGTTGAACCGTGCGGATGACGCAACCAAGCTCAAGGAGGAGCTTGATGAAGATCTTGTCCTTTATGTTGTTTCGTTCTAGTTGATCAGTAGTGGAGCCCAGTTGGGGTCGATCGGGGACCTTGTCGCATTTGGGGTTCTTCTTTTATTTTGGTTCCGTAGTCGGACCTTGATTGTACTTGGATGTTGTAATGCTTTATTCATGTAATTGTGTGAAGTGGCGATTGTAAGCCAACTATGTATCTCTTTCCCCTATGTATTATATGGGTTGTGTGAAGATTACCTCACTTGCGACATTGCTTTCAATGCGGTTATGCCTCTAAGTCGTGCTTCGACATGTGGGAGATATAGCCGCATCGAGGGCGTTACAACCACTTGGATTCACGCAGCATCAGGAGGAGCTCAAGCACGACCACCAAGAGGCACCACCGCAGCAGCAAGTAGCACGTCCATATCCACCTCCCTCTCCCTCTGCCCCAATGCTTTTTATTAGAATATAATGTGTACATTCTGAACCCCCTAATGTGACACAAGTATATGCACATGCTATGGTTTAAGTGTTGCTTGTGTATGGTAAATAGGTTGAGCACCCACCGCTATTTGATGCTATTTTGTTTAGGATTATGTTCCTCTATGCATGTAATCTCCAGACCATGCCCAAGCATACACACATGGTTGATTTGCATGGAACAATTACTACTAACTAAAGAAGGAAGCAGACTTCTTCACATAAAGGAAGATGTCTGTTTTAGTAATATAAACAAATAAAAAAGATTGTTTGCATACAATTAGATCATTCTCACTTATTAGTTGATGAGTTCAAAGTATGTAGAATCTTTAGTTCTCTGGTTATATTATAGTCAGAATTATACTGTGTGCATGATTTTATCCATTGCTGGTACTATGGATAGAGCTTTGTGTGTAATATGGAGTTGTTCTTGTTATTGTTCTATCCATTTTATTGTTCTATCCATTTTATTATACTGTGTGCATGATTGTTCCATTGCTGTTGCATGATTTTATCCACTGTTCGCTCCAAACTGGGAGCTTGTTCTATATTATTCTATAATGAATCAGCTAATAATCTGGAGTTGTTCTTGTTATCCATTGCTGGTACTATGGATAGAGCTTTGTGCGTTTATCATTCTATAATGAATTGTCCTTTACTCCATTTTACTCTAGTTTTCTAATTCTTCTTAGCTGATTCATGTAATAGGGCGATCATGGAGGGCATGCAGTCATTCTGTTAGCCCAGTCCTGACTATGGCCGTCCAGTGAGTCTGGCATTTGATCTCTATCGAAGGAGATCCATGTTGAAGAACAAAACACTTGTATAGCTTGTAAAGTACTGTAGAGCTTTGCATTTGTAGAGCTTGTAAAGCATTGTATATGTTGAGCTTGTATTACGTGTCATTTATAGAGCTTGTAGTGAATCTGGCTATTGTTATTTGAATTATTATGTGTGTTTTCTGCTTGCCTATTTAAATACTGGTTATTTTCTTACTATGAAATTCAAATATGATGTCAAATTGAAATATGAAGAATCTGAGCCTAATAGCTGGGACCCATTTATCAGAACCTGACAAGTGGGACTTGTTTGACTAATGGAGCGATTTTATAAAAAAAGAAAACTAAAACTGTTGGTACAAAAGGGCCTTGGCCCAGAAAATAGAAAGGCCGAATTGTAGGGCTTGGCCCATGTAGTTCACCAAAATTAGCAGCGAAAAAATATAAATGGGCTGAATTAATGGGCTCGGCCCATATAAACACCGAATTGGACTGGTCTGATTCTTGTGCCACATCAGATTGCCACGTCGGATGCCTACGTGGCCTGGGGAGGCTGCTAGTGACCAAAACAAAATAGTAGGCATATTTTGGTCGTAAACATCCACGACCTTCTCATAGAGAAGGTCGTTAATTTCAGTTTTCGACCGCTAGCTTTTGACCTTCTGTTTTTGGTCAAAAAAAGGTCGCAAATGAAAAACAATGACCTTTCAGTAACCAATAGTCAAGGTCACAAGCTGACATATTTCTTGTAGTGCTCATTTATGGGTCGCTAAAAGGCCGAAAGACGTACATCCTGAAAATTGGCCCATGCCTTGAATGGACCGTTAATAGGACGAAACCACATGGGCTGATGTTGAGCCCAAATATATAGTGGGTTGTTAACAGGCTCGAACTAACGATGGGCTGCAATGGTGTCAAATAATTAACGGGCCGTTGACGGCCCAAATTGGCACATCTCATATGGGCCGTGGGCTTAAATGGACCAGACATCAGTAGGCCCTATATGGGTCAGCCTGCTAATTTTGACTGGGCCAGCCTCTTTCACATAAGTGGGTCACTGTTGGGCCTTGCTACATGCCAATGTATCATAGGCGCCTCCCGTACAATGAGTGGATGACATCTGTCCCAACGATGGGCTGACACATGGATCATCCAGCGAATGAGAATTTTACACGTGGAAAATCCCCATTGGTCGGGGCTGTTAATGGGTTATCGGATCCAAAACGGAACCCGATACCTTAACGATGAACCATTATGGTGGATGCCACATGTCGGCTAACCTTGACAAAAACACTTCCATGACGCGCCATTTATTGTCATGGAAGTGGACACTTCCGTGATGATAATTTTGGTATTGTCATGGAACACTTCTACGACAGCACATGTATGACTATCTTGATTCTGTCATAAAATCGTCATGGATGTACATGCATGACAGAAAACGTGACCTACTATGACGAACACGTATAATCACTTAAGTGTATTTTTTTGTAGTGATAGGGGATCGCAACAGTTTTCGAGGGTAGAGTATTCAACCCAAATTTATTGATTCGACACAAGGGGAGCCAAAGAATATTTGCAAGTATTAGCAGCTGAGTTGTCAATCCAACCACACCTGGAGATTAATTATCTGCAGCAAAGTGATCAGTAGCAAAAGTAGTATGATAGTTTTGATAGCAGTGGTAACAGTAACAAAAACGGTAACAGTGATAGCAAGGATTTTGTAGCAAGTGTAACAGTAATAATAGCAGTAGTAACTTAGCAAGATCAATATGTAGGAAATTCGTAGGCATTGGATCGGTAGATTCGTTGGATGATATTCATCATATAACGGTCATAACCTAGGGCGATACAAAACTAGCTCCAGTTCATAAATATAATGTAGGCATTGATGACCCACAAGTATAGGGGATCAATTGTAGCTCTTTTCGATAAGTACAAGTGTCAAACCCAGCGAGGAGCAGAAGAAAATGACAAGTGGTTTTTAGCAAGGTAATGTCTGCAAGTGCTGAAATTGTAAGTAGCGGAGTAGTTTGATAGCAAGATAATTTGTAACGAGCAAGTAACGACAGTAGTAACAAAAGTGCAGCAAGGTAGCCCAATCCTTTTGAGGCAAAGGACAGGCCAAAACGGTCTCTTATGATAAGCAAAACGTTCTTGAGGGTACACGGGAATTTCATCTAGTCACTTTTGAAAGCACAAGTGGTCCCTGGGTGATTTTGGTAATTAGTGTCAACATATCTCTTGTTGGACTAATACTTTCATCTAGCATATTTTAGATAAGTCCAACAGTGGAGTGGCATGGACTAGAGGATGTGGGACCCCTTCAAGATGATGAAGACAAATGATTGGCTCAAGCTCAAAGCTCAGGACTCTACATTTTTCATTTTAGTGATCCAAGATCACATTGAGTCCATAGGAAAGCCAATACTATTAAGAGGGGATGAGGTGTTGCTTAATGACTTGCTTGCTCAAAATGCTTAGTGATATGCTCCAAAGCCCTCAACCACTTTCTCACATCCACATTTGTCCCAAATCAAAAGTCAAACTCGGCCCCACCAAAACTTTCTATCTGGCGCCACCGAGTTCTCTTGACACAGCCACTGCCAGAAACCCTAATCAATTAGGTCTCACCGATGGGATCTCGGTCTCATCAAGATGGGCTTGCAAACTCTCTGTTGCCTATTGCATTAATTTCGGTCTCACCGAAATATGAAATCGGTCCCACCGAGTTTGCTTGGCCAACTCTTTGTTTTGCTTATTACCCAAATCGGTCCCACCGAGTTTGTGTAATCGGTCCAACTGAGATAAGGTTTTACCCTAACCCTAGAACATCGGTCCCATCGAAAATCCTAATGTTCACATTTTGAACTAAATCGGTCTGACCGAGTTATATGATTTGGTCCCACCGAGTTTGGTGATTTGTGTGTAATAGTTAGATTTTGTGTGGAGGCTATATATACCCCTCCACCCACTCTTCATTCGTGGAGAGAGCTATCAGAACATGCCTACACTTCCAACATACATTTTTTGAGAGAGAACCACCTACACTTGTGTTGAGGTCAAGATATTCCATTCCAACCAAATAAATCTTGACCTCTAGCCTTCCCCAAGTTGCTTTCCACTCAAATCATCTTTCTACCAAATCCAATCCTATGAGAGAGAGTTGAGTGTTGAGGAGACTATCATTTGAAGCACAAGAGCAAGGAGTTCATCATCAACACACCATCTATTACCTTTCGGAGAGTGGTGTCTCCTAGATTGGCTAGGTGTCACTTGGGAGCCTCCGTCAAGATTGTGGAGTTGAACCAAGGAGTTTGTACGGGCAAGGAGATCGCCTACTTCGTGAAGATATACCCTAGTGAGGCAAGTCCTTCATGGGCGATGGCCATGGTGGGATAGACAAGGTTGCTTCTTCGTGGACCCTTCATGGGTGGAGCCCTCCGTGGACTCGTGCAACAGTTACCCTTCGTGGGTTGAAGTCTCCATCAACGTGGATGTACGATAGCACCACCTATCGGAACCACGCCAAAAATCTCCGTGTCTCCAATTGCATTTGCACACTCCAATCCCATCCCTTTACATTCTTGCAACTTGCATGATTTACTTTATGCTGCTCATATACTCTTGTCATGCTTGCTTGATATGTATTGTGAATGTTTAAACTTGTGCCAAAACTTCACTTCAACTTAAAGAAATAAAAAACTGCAACTTTTCTTGCTAATAGTCTATTCACCCCCCTCTAGACACCTCTTCTCGATCCTTTCAATTGGTATCAAATCATTGGTCTCCATTGCTTTGGTTTAAACACCTTTGGAGGAAGATGGATGAGTCTATGTTGGGGAGTCTTAGACGTAGAGTGCCTATACTTGATGGAGAGTACTTTCATGAGTGAAAAAACGAGATGCTTGAGATTTTCAATGAATATCATTTGAACAAGTACATTACTAGCCCTTGTGCACCTCATGTTGATCCTTTGCATCCTACCCTTGATGAGTCTATTGACATGATCCGTAATCTTAGAACTATCAATTTAATCACTAGAGGTTTGCCTAGAAACTTGCTTGCTAGCTTGCCTACTCTTGATTGTCCCTACACCTTATGGAGATTCCTTGAGGAACGATTCCCAAATTATTCCTTGAAAAATCTAGATGAGATTCTTCAGAAGCCTATTGCCTTGAGTAAGATGAGTTCCAATGATCCCAAATTTGGTGATTGCTTATTTGAGATTACTAATCTTATGAGTGCAAAAGGAGATGTTGGAATCATTAGCAATATCATTTCCAAAGTCATTAGAATTCATAGAGATGAACACGGTTACAGTCATACTTCTAATGAATCACTCTCTCTAGGGATTGATCCATCACATGATAATGTTGAACATGGATACTATGATGATAGTGACTATGATCTTGATGATGCGATGAGACACTTTGGTCTTATGGCTAATCTTCGCGGCTACACGACTGGAGGAAAGGAATGGGTCCTTGATAGTGCATGTACTGATCATATGACCAGAGACAAAGATATGTTTCGTGAGCTTGCTGAAAACAACGGCCCTTGAAAGTATGTCACTTTCGGTGATAACTCAAAGGGTAAGGTGGTTGGCCTTGGTAAGGTGGCCATCTCACATTATAGCTCCATACAAAATGTTATGCTCGTTGAATCTCTTGGCTACAATTTAATTTCCGTATCTAGATTTGCTGACTTTGGTTTCAATGTCCTATTTACTGAAGTAGATTGCCAAGTGTTTCATAGAGATAACCATAAAATGGTCTTTATCGGTACACATAGAGGTGATCTTTACATTGTTGATTTCACTAAAAAGGGTCAACCTAGAACTTGCCTAATTGCTAAATCCTCGAAAGGTTGGTTGTGGCATAGAAGGTTAGGTCATGTGGGCATGCGAAATCTTGCTAAGCTTATTAAAGGTGATCATATCCTTGGAGTAAAAGATGTTATATTTGACAAGGATATACTTTGTAGTGCTTGTCAAGCAGGAAAACAAGTTGGAGGAAGTCACCCCGTGAAGAACATTATGACCACAAGAAGACCGCTCAAGCTACTTCATATGGATCTTTTGGTCCCAATGCCTATAAGAGTCTCGGCGGTAACTCATTCGGTCTAGTTATAGTTGATGATTTTTCAAGATTTATGTGGGTGTTCTTTCTTGATGATAAATCGCAGGTCCAAAAGATCTTCAAGAACTTCGTGTTGGAAATATGCCCTAGAGGCAATAATAAATTGGTTATTATTATATTTCCTTGTTCATGATAATCGTTTATTATCCATGCTAGAATTGTATTGATAGGAAACTCAGATACATGTGTGGATACATAGACAACACCATGTCCCTAGTAAGCCTCTAGTTGACTAGCTCGTTGATCAATAGATGGTTACGGTTTCCTGACCATGGACATTGGATGTCGTTGATAACGGGATCACATCATTAGGAGAATGATGTGATGGACAAGACCCAATCCTAAGCCTAGCACAAAGATCGTGTAGTTCGTATGCTAAAGCTTTTCTAATGTCAAGTATCATTTCCTTAGACCATGAGATTGTGCAACTCCCGGATACCGTAGGAGTGCTTTGGGTGTGCCAAATGTCACAATGTAACTGAGTGGCTCTAAAGGTTCACTACAGGTATCTCCGAAAGTGTCTGTTGGGTTGGCACGAATCGAGACTGGGATTTGTCACTCCGTGTAACGGAGAGGTATCTCTGGGCCCACTCGGTAGGACATCATCATATTGTGCAAAATGTGACCAAGGAGTTGATCACGGGATGATGTGTTACGGAATGAGTAAAGAGACTTGCCGGTAACGAGATTGAACAAGGTATCGGGATACCGACGATCGAATCTCGGGCAAGTACAATACCACTGGACAAAGGGAATTGAATACGGAATTGATTGAATCCTCGACATCGTGGTTCATCCGATGAGATCATCGTGGAACATGTGGGAGCCAACATGGGTATCCAGATCCCGCTGTTGGTTATTGGCCGGAGAGTTGTCTTGGTCATGTCTGCATGGTTCCCGAACCCGTAGGGTCTACACACTTAAGGTTCGATGCCGCTGGGGTTATTAGGAAGACTTGTATGTGATTACCGAATGTTGTCCGGAGTCCCAGATGAGATCTCGGACGTCACGAGGAGTTCCGGAATGGTCCGGAGGTAAAGATTTATATATGGAAAGTTGTTGTTCGGGTTCTAGGAAAAGTTCGGTTTTTTACGGTATTGTACCAGGAAGCTTCCGGAAGGTTCCGGAGGATTCCGGAGGGGCCCGGAGGTCCGGAAAATGTTCCACCGCGTCCAATACAGCAGCATGGGCTGTAGGGGGGCGCCCTAACCTTAATGGGCCAAGGGCACCAGCCCCCCAAGGCCCATGCGCATGGGAAAGGGGAAACCCTAAGGTGGAGGGCCTCCACTTGACTTGGGAGGCACTCCTCCCCCCTTGGCCGCCGCCCGCAACCCTAGATGGGATCTAGGGGGGCCGCCCCCTCTCTCCCCACCTATAAATAGTGGAGGGGTGGGAGGGCGGCCACACCCTTGAACCTGGCGCAACCCCTCCCCTCCAACACCTCTGCTCCTCCGCGTGAGCTTGGCGAAGCCCTGCCGGAGAACTGCCACTCCATCACCACCACACCGTCGTGCTGCTGTTGGACTCTCTTCCTCAACCTCTCCTTCCTCCTTGCTGGATCAAGGCGTGGGAGACATCTCCATTCCGTATGTGTGTTGAACGCGGAGGTGCCGTCCGTTCGGCGCTAGGATCATCGGTGATTTGGATCACGACGAGTACGACTCCATCAACCCCGTTCACTTGAACGCTTCCGCTTAGCGATCTACAAGGGTATGTAGATGCACTCTCCTTCCCCTCATTGCTATATTACTCCATAGATTGATCTTGGTGATGCGTAGAAAATTTTAAATTTCTGCTGCGATCCCCAACAGTGGCATCATGAGCTAGGTCTATGCGTAGTTTCTATGCACGAGTAGAACACAAAGCAGTTGTGGGCGTCGATATTGTCAATTTACTTGCCGTTACTAGTCTTATCTTGATTCGGCGGCATCGTGGGATGAAGCGGCCCGGACCGACCTTACACGTACTCTTACGTGAGACTGGTTCCACCGACTGACATGCACTAGTTCCATAAGGTGGCTAGCGGGTGTCTGTCTCTCCCACTTTAGTCGGATTGGATTCGATGAAAAGGGTCCTTATGAAGGGTAAATAGAAATTGGCATATCACGTTGTGGTTTTCGCGTAGGTAAGAAGCGTTCTTGCTAGAAACCTATAGCAGCCACGTAAAAACTTGCAACAACAATTAGAGGATGTCTAACTTGTTTTTGCAGCATATGCCTTGTGATGTGATATGGCCAAAAGGATGTGATGAATGATATATGTGATGTATGAGATTGATCATGTTCTTGTAATAGGAATCACGACTTGCATGTCGATGAGTATGACAACCGATAGGAGCCATAGGAGTTGTCTTAATTTATTTATGACCTGCGTGTCAACATAAACGTCATGTAATTACTTTACTTTATTGCTAAGGTGTTAGCCATAGTAGTAGAAGTAATAGATGACGAGACAACTTCAAGAAGACACGATGATGGAGATCATGGTGTCATGCCGGTGACAATGATGATCATGGAGCCCCGAAGATGGAGATCAAAAGAAGCAAAATGATATTGGCCATATCATGTCACTATTTGATTGCATGTGATGTTTATCATGTTTTACATCTTATTTGCTTAGAACGACGGTAGCTTAAATAAGATGACCCTCACTAAAATTTCAAGAAAAGTGTTCCCCCTAACTGTGCACCGTTGCGAAGGTTCGTTGTTTCGAAGCATCACGTGATGATCGGGTGTGATAGATTCTAACGTTCGAATACAACGGGTGTTGACGAGCCTAGCATGTACAGACATGGCCTCGGGACACATGCAAAACACTTAGGTTGACTTGACGAGCCTAGCATGTACAGACATGGCCTCAGAACACGGAGGACCGAAAGGTCGAACATGAGTCATATAGAAGATACGATCAACATGAGATGTTCACCGTTGATGACTAGTCTGTCTCACGTGATGATCGGACACGGCCTAGTCGATTCGGATCATGTTTCACTTAGATGACTAGAGGGATGTCTATCTGAGTGGGAGTTCATTAAATAATTTGATTAGATGAACTCAATTATCATGAACATAGTCTAAATTGTCTTTGCAAATATGTTGTAGATAAATAGCTCACATTGTAGCTCCCTGTTTCAATACGTTCCTAGAGAAAGATTAAGTTGAAAGATATTGTAAGCAATGATGCGGACTAGGTCCGTAATCCGAGGAGTGTCCTCACTGCTACACAGATAGCTTACGTCTTTGATGCACCGCTCGATGTGCAAACCCCTACAACGTTGTCTGTGGATGTTGTGAACACCTGGCAGACACATCCTGATGACTACTTGATAGTTTAGTGCACCATACTTTACGACTTAGAATCGGGATTCCAATGACGTTTTGAACGCCATAGAACATATGAGATGTTCCAAGAGCTGAAATTGGGATTTCAAGTTGATGCCCGTGTTGAGAGGTGTGAGACCTCTGACAAGTTCTTTTGCCAACAAGATGGAGGAGAATAGCTCAGCTAGTGAGCATGTGCTCAGAATGTCTGGGTGCTACAATCACTTAAAGTAGTGGGAGTTAAACTTCCAGATAAGATAGTGATTGATAGAGTTCTCTAGCCACTATCACTAAGCTACTAGATCTTCGTGATGAACTATGACATGCAAGGGATGGAGTTGATCCCGGAGCTGTTCGCGGTGCTTAAGACCGCAAAAGGTAGAAATCAAGAAGGAGCATCAAGTGTTGATGGTTTAACAAGACCACTGGTTTCAAGAAGGGCAAGGGCTAGAAGGGAAACTTCATGGATGGCAAACCAGTTGCTGCTCCAGTGAAGGAACCCAAGGTTGAACCCAAACCCGAGACTAAGTGCTTCTATTGTAAGGGGAACGGTCACTGGTAGCGGAATTCCCCCAAATGCATGGTAGATAAGAAGGCTGGCAACTTCAACAAAGTATATACGTGTTATTAATGTGTACCTCACTAGTACTCCTGGTAGCACCTGGGTATTGGATACCGGTTCAGTTGTTATTATTGGTGACTTGAAGCAAAAGCTACGGACTAAACGGAGACTGGCTAAGGGCGAGGTGACGATGTGTGTTGAAAGTATTTCCAAAGTTGATGAGATCACCATCGCACGCTCCATCTGCCTTCGGGATTAGTATTGAACCTAGATAAATGTTATCAGGTGTCTACGTTGAGCATGAATATGATTAGATCATGTTCATTGCAATATGGTCATTCATTTAAGTTAGAGAATAATGGTTATTCTGTTTACATGAATGATACCTTTCATGGTCATGCACCCTATGTGAATGGTTCATTGAATCTCGGTCGTGGTAATACACATGTTCACGCCAAAAGATGTAGAGTTAATAATGATAGTACCACTTTCTTGTGGCACTACCGCTTAGGTCATACTGGCGTAAGATGCATGAAGAAACTCCATGTCGATGGATGTTTGGAGTCACTTGATTTTGAATCGCTTGACACATGCGAGCCATGCCTCATGGGCAGGATGACTAAGACCCCGTTTTCAGGTACAATGAAATGGGCAAGTGACTTGTTGGAAATCATGCATGCTGATTCGTGTGATCCAATGATAATTGAAGCGTGCGGTGGATATCGCTATTTTCTCATCTTCACTGACGATTTAGGTAGATATAGGTATATCTACTTAATGAAGCACAAGTCTGAAACGTTTGAAAAGTTCAAGCGATTTCAGAGTGAAGTTAAGAATCATCATAACAATAAGATCATGTTCCTACGATCTGATCAAAAGGGGATTTTTTGAGTTATGAGTTTGGCAATCACTTAAGACATTGTGGAACTGTTTCACAGTTGAAGCCACCTGGAACACCACAAGGTAATGGTGTGTCCAGACGTCGTAATCGAACCCTATGAGATATGGTGCGATCTATGATGTCTCTTACCAATCTACTGTTTTCATTTTGAGGTTATGCGTTAGAGACAACTGCATTCACTTTAGATAGGACACCATTTAAGTCCGTTGAAACGACGTCGTGTGAACATTGGTTTGGCAAGAAACCAAAGTTGTCACTTCTTAATGTTTGGGGCTGCGATGCTTAAGGCTTCAGTCGGAGAAGCTCGAACCCAAAGCGGACAAACACATCTTCATAGGATACCCAAGGTGACAGTTGGGTACACCTTCTATCTCAGATCCGAGGGCAAATTGTTTGTCGCTAAGAACATGTCCTTTCTCGAGAAGGAGTTTCTCTCGAAAGAATTGAGTGGGAGGAAGATAGAACTTGATGAGGTTGTCGAACCTTTACTTCAACCAGAGAGTGATGCAACACAGAAAGATGTTTTCTGTGGCACCTACGTCTGTTGAATAGGAAGTTAATGATAGTGATCATGAAGCTTCGGATCAAGTTGCTATCGAACCTCATAGGTCGACAAGGATATGTACTACTCCTGAGTGGTACGGTAATCCTATCTTAAATATCATGTTGTTAGACAACAATGAACCTACGAGCTATGAAGAAGTGATGGTGGGCCCATATTCCGACAAATGGTTAGAAGCCATGAAATCCGAGATAGAATCCATGTATCAGAACAAAGTATGGACTTTGGTGGACTTGCCCGATGATCGGCAAGCCATTGAGATAAATGGATCTTTAAGAAGAAGACGGACGTGGGCAGTAATGTTACTGTCTATGAAGCTCGACTTATGGGAAAGAGTCTTTTCACAAGTTCAGGGAGTTGACTACGATGAGAATTTCTCACCCGTAGCGATGCTTAAGTCCGTCGAAATCATGTTAGCATCTGACAGATGGATGTCAAAACGAGTTGTCGTAAGAAAAAGTTGTATGTGATGCAATAAAAGGTTTTGTTGATCCTAAAGATGCTAAAAGGTATGCTGGCTCCAGCAATCCTTCTATGGACTAGAGCAAGCATCTCGGAATCGGAATATATGCTTTGATGGAGTGATCAAAGCTTTTAGGTTTATACAATGTTTGTTAGAAACTTGTATTTACAAGAAAGTGAGTGGGAGCACTACAACATTTCTGATAAGTATATGTGGATGACATATTGTTGATCCGAAATAATGTAGAATTTCTGGAAAGCATAAACGGTTGTTTGAAGGGTGTTTTTCAAAGGAAGACCTGGATAAAGCTGCTTACATATTGGGCATCAAGATCTATAGAGATAGATCAAGACGCCTGATGATACTTTCAAAGAACGCACACCTTGACATGTTTTTGAAGGAGTTCAAAATAGATCAGTCAAAGAAGGGGTTCTTACCTGAGTTGTAAGGTGTGAAGTTGAGTAAGACTCAAAGCTTGACCACGACAGAAGAAAGAAGAAGGACGAAGGTCGTCCCCTATGCTCTTGTCATAGGCTCTATATGGTATGCCATGCTGAAGTACCGCACCTAATGTGTTCCTTGCCACATGTCTAGTAAGAGGGTACAAAGGTGATCTAGGAGTGGATCACCAGATAGCAGTCAAAATTATCCTTAGAGGAATAAGGAAATGTTTCTCGGTTATGGGGGTGATAAAGAGTTCGACATAAAGAGTTACGTCGATGCAAGCTTAACACCTATCCGGATAGCTCTGAGTAGAGATACCGGATACGTATAATGGAGCAATAATTTGGAATAGCTCCAAGTGGAACGTGGTAGCAGCATCTATGATATAAAGTTTTGCGAAATACATAGGGATCTGAATATGGCAAGACCCGTTGACTACAACCTCTCTCACAAGCATAACATGATCAAACGCAGAACTCATTGAGTATTAATCACATAGTGATGTGAACTAGATCAGTGACTCTAGTAAACTCTTTGGATGTTGGTCACATGGCGATGTGACCCGTGAGTGTTAATCACATGGCGATGTGAACTAGATTATTGACTCTAGTGCAAGTGGGAGATTGTTGGAAATATGCCCTAGAGGCAATAATAAATTGGTTATTATTATATTTCCTTGTTCATGATAATCATTTATTATCCATGCTAGAATTGTATTGATAGGAAACTCAGATACATGTGTGGATACATAGACAACACCATGCCCTAGTAAGCCTCTAGTTGACTAGCTCGTTTATCAATAGATGGTTACGGTTTCCTGACCATGGACATTGGATGTCGTTGATAACGGGATCACATCATTAGGAGAATGATGTGATGGACAAGACCCAATCCTAAGCCTAGCACAAAGATCGTGTAGTTCGTATGCTAAAGCTTTTCTAATGTCAAGTATCATTTCCTTAGACCATGAGATTGTGCAATTCCTGGATACCATAGGAGTGCTTTGGGTGTGCAAAACATCACAACATAACTGGGTGGCTATAAAGGTTCACTACAGGTATCTCCGAATGTGTCTGTTGGGTTGGCACGAATCGAGACTGGGATTTGTCACTCCGTGTAACGGAGAGGTATCTCTAGGCCCAGGACATCATCATAATGTGCACAATGTGACCAAGGAGTTGATCACGGGGTGATGCATTACGGAACGAGTAAAGAGACTTGCCGGTAACGAGATTGAACAAGGTATCGGGATACCGACGATCGAATCTCGGGCAAGTACAATACCGCTGGACAAAGGGAATTGAATACGGGATTGATTGAATCCTCAACATCGTGGTTCATCCGATGAGATCATCGTGGAACATGTGGTAGCCAACATGGGTATCCAGATCCCGCTGTTGGTTATTGGCTGGAGAGTTGTCTCGGTCATGTCTGCATGGTTCCCGAACCCGCAGGGTCTACACACTTAAGGTTCGATGATGCTAGGGTTATTAGGAAGACTTGTATGTGATTACCGAATGTTGTTCAGAGTCCCAGATGAGATCCTGGATGTCACGAGGAGTTCCGAATGGTCCGGAGGTAAAGATTTATATATGGAAAGTTGTTGTTCGGGTTCCGGGAAAAGTTCGGTTTTTTCCGGTATTGTACCGGGAAGCTTCCGGAAGGTTCCGGAGGATTCCGGAGGTCCGGAAAATGTTCCACCACGTCCAATTCAGCAGCATGGGCTGTAGGGGGGCTCCCTAACCTTAATGGGCCAAGGGCACCAGCCCCCCCAAGGCCCATGCACATGGGAAAGGGGAAACCCTAAGGGGGAGGGCCTCCACTTGACTTGGGAGGCACTCCTGCCCCCCTTGGCCGCCGCCCCCAACCCTAGTTGGGATCTAGGGGGCCCGGCCCCCTCTGTCCCCACCTATAAATAGTGGAGGGGTGGGAGGGCGGCCACACCCTTGAACCTGGTGCAGCCCCTCCCCTCCAACACCTCTCCTCCTTCGCGTGAGCTTGGCGAAGCCCTGCCGGAGAACTGCCACTCCATCACCACCACGCCGTCGTGGTGCTGTTGGACTCTCTTCCTCAACCTCTCCTTCCTCCTTGCTGGATCAAGGCGTGGGAGACGTCTCCGTTCTGTATGTGTGTTGAACGTGGAGGTGCCGTCCGTTCGGCGCTAGGATCATCGGTGATTTGGATCACGACGAGTACGACTCCATCAACCCCGTTCACTTGAACGCTTCCACTTAGCGATCTACAAGGGTATGTAGATGCACTCTCCTTCCCCTTGTTGCTAGATTTCTCCATAGATTGATCTTGGTGATGCGTAGAAAATTTTAAATTTCTGCTACGATCCCCAACACTTCGCTAGGAAGGCCCAAAATCAATTTGAATTGAAGATGAAGAAGGTTCGCAGCGACAATGGAACGGAGTTCAAGAACGCAAATGTGGACACCTTTCTTGACGAAGAAGGGAGTTCACACGATTTTTCGGCTATGTACACGCCTCAACAAAATGGAGTTGTTGAGAGGAAGAACCGAACTCTTATTGAGATGGCAATAACGATGCTTGATGAGTACAAGACTTCAAAACACTTTTGGGCGGAAGCCATTGAGACAGCTTGTCATGCAACAAATCGCGTGTATCTTCACAAGCTACTCGGCAAGACGGCTTATGAGCTCCTCACCAGTAACAAACCCCAAGTTGGATACTTTCGAGTATTTGGCTCAAAGTGTTAAATTTGCTCCTAAATCTCATGAAGGTTTCCTACTTGGTTATGGCTCAAACTCTCACACTTACCGTGTCTACAACAATTTCACCCGAAAGGTCGAAGAAACAGTAGATGTGAAGTTTGATGAATCTAACGGCCTGCAAGTAGAGCAATTGCCAATTGATGTAGGAGATAAAGATCCTTCGAAAGCAATCCAAGACTTGTCTATTGGCAAGATCTGTCCAACGGGGGTGAAGGAGAGTACCTCGTCCATCCAAGTAGAAGCTTCTACCTCACGACAAGGAGAACCAAGAGTTGATACAGAAGCATCCATGAGTAGGACATATCAAGATGAAGAAAACAAGGAAGTACACCAAGATGAACCTCATCAACCTCCTTCTCCACCACGACAAGAGAACGACAACGTCAATAATGAAGAAGGCCAAGAAAAAGGACAAGATGATGAAGAAGATGTTCCACCCCGACCCAAGCAAAATCTCTCAAGAGTTCGAGAAAGATTCGCTAGAGACCATCTCGTCGAGCAAATCTACAATGATATTAAAACCGGGAGAATCACTCACTCTAAAACTCATTTGTCTAATTTTTGTGAACATTATTCATTCATCTCTAGCATTGAACCTATGAAGGTTGAAGAAGCATTGGAAGATCTGGATTGGATAAACGCCATGCATGAAGAGCTACACAACTTTGAGACAAACCAAGTGTGGACATTGGTCGAGAAGCCCGATAACAACCACAACATCATTGGTACCAAATGGGTGTTTTGCAACAAGCAAGACGAAGATGGTCAAGTCATCCGCAATAAAGCTCGTCTCGTCGCCCAAGGCTACACTCAAGTCGAAGGTATGGACTATGGTGAGACATATGCCCCCGTTGCTAGAATTGAGTCCATCCGCATCTTAATTGCCTATGCTAATCACCATGATATCACTTTATACCAAATGGACATTAAGAGTGCTTTTCTAAACGATGAGATTGAGGAGGAGGTTTATGCTAAACAACCTCTCGGCTTCATCAATCCTAAGAAACCCGATCATGTTTACAAACTTCACAAATCTCTTTTATGGTCTTAAACAAGCTCCTAGAGCGTGGTATAAATGCTTGACCAAGTTCTATCGGATGTGGGGTTCTGGCAAACCCTTAAGGTTCAAACACTGGGGTGCGCGCGAAGTCTTTTCCTCCCACCGATCTACACCCTAGCTCACTAAGATCTCGTGGACGAACTCGACAAACTCGCAACACAGAAAGACACAAGATTTATACTGGTTCGGGGCACTGTTGTGGTGTAATACCCTACTCTAGTGTGGTGGTGGTGGATTGCCTATAGGGCTGATGATGAACAATACAATGGGAAGAACAGCGTCCTGAGGTTGAGGTGTTCATGTGCCTGGCTAACTTGTGTGTGTGGGTATGATCTTCAGGCTCTCCCTCTTTCTCTATCTCTCTGTCATCCATCGTCTCTATGGTGGTGGCTAACTCTATTTATAGTGGCCCTGGTCCTCTTCCCAAATATTGAGCGGGAAGGGAGCCAACAATGGCGGGCAATTTTGAAGGGGGACAGCTAGTACAAGCCATCCTGACAAAAGTGGTCTTCGCCTGCCAAAGGCTCTGGTAGTGACGCTGTCTTGGGATCCACGATGACCTCCGTCTTGCCGTCCTTCTGGTCTTGGTCTTGTTGCACCGATATGGCAACCTTTGCCTGATGCCTCGGTACTCCTCGCCCGCGCAGGCCCCCTTAGCACCAAAGAGGAAACAAGGACGCTGCGCGCGCTGGCACCCGCCTGATGTCGATCATCATGGCTCATGTCACGAGAGCCTCATGAGGTTTGCCTCGCCTTGTTATCTCCGTCCCTCGTGAGCCTGCCCGACTAGGCCACTCCAAAGGAGGTCTTGTGTCATCCGCCTCGCCAGGCTTGGCCCCTTGCGAGGGTCTTAGATGCCTTGTTGATGAAGATGGGCCGTACGGCCTGCTGACTTAGCCACGCCGTGGGCTGCAGGCAGGCAAGTCTGGGGACCCCCGTTCCCCGAACGCCGATAGTAGCCCCCGGGCCCAAGGTGCGCTCGGGCTTGGCTTCGCGGCGAAGCCAAGGCTCAAGCACGGAGCACTGCGGGCCCCAAAAGCCTGCGGCCTCGGTTGACGCACGGCGGTTGATTGTACATGGGCATATCCACTTCCCCACGCTGCCTCGACAACTGCACGACTTGACGAGTCCCTACGACATGCAAGGGAAATCATCATTACCTGAGATCGTGGGAGGTGCCGGTTGGCCTTCTCTTGCTATAAATGGGGCGGGGGCCCCCATTGCCCATCTCTTCCTTGCTCGCTTGCTTCTTCTTCCTCTCTCCATTGCTTGCTGTGCCACCAATGGCACCACGAAGGAAGCTCTTCGCCGCCGAGAAGGGAAAGGCCCCTCGCGAGGGACCCGGCTCGCCGGCGCCCAAGCGCGGACGTGGTCGTCCGCGCAAGCACGCCGCGTCCCCTGTCGCGGCCCACTATTGGAGCGGCGCCGTGTCACGCGGAGGGAGGCGTCCCAGCCGTGGCGATCCAGTTGACGAGAGGAGGCATGCTTTGGTGGCGCGGCCCCCTCGTCCGCATGTCCACAAGGTGGAAGTGTCACCAGAGTTTGTCGTCTGGTAGGAGAATCCGGCCGGCAACTGGCTCCAACTTCTGCGCTTCTTTGCCGACGAGCTGCCGGCCTCTGGTCCAGGCGGACTCTGGCTGCAGGCGGATGGTTGCTGCAGCAAGGCCTCTTGGGTTGTAGTCGTGACTTCCGTCGCGGGCAACATAGCCCTGGCCCGCAGTTGGCAGACGTCCGCCCGCGCATGCGGCTTGGGCCGGCGGTGCGCCCTCCACTTCAAGTACGATGGCGAATCAACCCTCTATGTGAGGGTGTTAGGGGAAGATGGTCGCCGCGCCGGGTGCTGCCCTAAGGCGAACGATGGCGAGGAGGTGCTCGGTTTCGGGGACGGTCGCAACAAGGATGAGGGCGAGCCCGCCCTCGGGGGCGTTCGTGCCTTGTCCAGCTACGACGGCTCCTCCTCCGGCGATAGCTCCAGCAGTGGTGGCTACGACCAGCCGCCGCGCCATCGTGCCCGCATTGAAGGCGGCAGTGGGTCATCTCGTCGCCGCACCTCCGTGAAGCGTGAAGAAGGATCCGACTAAGCTCAGGGTGCCGCTAGGGGTCTGCCTCCGCAGATTGCTGCAACGCTGCTTTTGTTTTACTCTTTTTCCTGCATCAAGAATGTAACCAGTTTGGGCCCAGGGGGCGTGTATCGAACTATGGTTCCTCGGTTGTGGCACCGTGCGTGTTATGTCGTTATTTCATGCAAAGATAACTTAACCTGGTATATCCGGGACCCCTCTCCCTCACGAGGTGCTCATTTCCTCATGTCCATCTTGCCTTGGTGGCCTGCATTTGCTCAGGAACTGCAAAAGCTTGTTAGGAAGTGTGTTAAAAGATTTGTTGTTCGCCCTGGCCCTGACCTATCGCATTGTATCGTGGTACCCGAGGGGCACAGACTAGGAGAGGCACGCTAGCGTTTGGGCTCGAATGAGGGTGGCTCGCGAGGAGGCAAAGAAGGGAGAAAAATGCTCGTGAGGGCACCTGCCTAGCCCCCTCGCGAGGCATGCGAGAGAGAGAACACGAGCTAACCCGAGCCGAAAAAATGCAGCAAGAGGTGAGGGGGTCAAATCAGCAAGGAATGCCAAAAGCAAATTTCGATTAAGGAAAAGGGAGCCAAATGCGGAAAGCAAATGAAAAGCCGTGTCCGGCACCTAATCTAGTCTTCAAGTCTTCTCACCAGCGCGAAGCTAAGTGCTGCCACTCGGCGTGGGTGGGAGCCCCAGGGCCTGAGGCCGGCACTCGTGAGACTCCAGGGCGTGTACAACCCCAACTCATTATTACGTGAGAGTGTCACGGGCGGCGATTCTTCACAGGCACCGGGCCTTCTTCACAGGCTCTGGGCCTTTCTTCTCAGGCTCTGGGCCTTGCTTCATAGGCTCTGGGCCTTGCTTCATAGGCTCTGGGCCTTGCTTCACAGGCTCTGGGCCTTGCTTCATGGGTAAAACTTCCGGAGGTGCTGGATGTTCCAGGCGTTTTGGACTGGTACTCCGTCTTGTGTCTCTAGGCACATGGCGCCAGGCCTGGAGATGTGGACGACCTTGAACAGGCCCTCCCACATTGGTGAAAGCTTATGCAGCCCTTCCTTAGAGAGGACCCGCCTCAGGACTAGGTCACCCGTCTCGAGTGTCCTGGAGCGGATGTTGCGGCAGTGGTATCGCCGCAGTGCTTGCTGGTACCTCGCCGCCCGTAGCGGAGCTTCGCGGCGACGTTCCTTCCCCAACACGAGGTCCATCCCCCACGTGGCGTCCTGCTGCGTTTCGTCGAACGCCAGGACCCGTGCGGAGCGATGCTTGACCTCGTGAGGGAGGACCGCTTCAGCTCCGTAGACGAGGAAGAATGGAGTCTCTCCCGTTGGCTTGATGGCGGTGGTTCGGATGGACCACAGTACGGACTGGAGCTCGTCGTGCCAGCCCCTGCCATAGGCCTCCAGATTCTTCTTGAAGGTCCTGGTCTTGAGGCCCCTCAGGACCTCCGCGTTAGCACGTTCGGCCTGACCATTGCTCCTGGGGTGGGCCACCGAAGCGTAGCAGATCTGCGTTCCAAGGTTAGCACAGTAGGTTTTGAAGAGGTTGCTAGTAAACTGCGAACCGTTATCTGTGATGATGCGGTTGGGGACCCCGAAGCGGCTCACCAGGCCCTTGATGAACTTGACAGCAGAGCTGGCTGGGATGGTACGGACGGCTTCCACTTCCGCCCACTTGGTGAACTTGTCGATGGCGACGTAGAGGTAACGATAGCCCCCTGGCACACGAGGGAACGGGCCTAGGATATCTAGCCCCCAGACCGTGAACGGCCATGTGAGTGGGATAGTTTGAAGGCCCTGAGCAGGCTGATGGATTTGCTTGGTGTGGAACTGGCAAGCTTCGCAAGACTTCACTAGCTTGGCTACGTCGTTGAGTGCTGTAGGCCAGTAGAATCCACTGCGGAACACCTTGCCGACGAGGGTCGTGACGACGAGTGGTGTCCGCAGTCCCCGCCGTGTATGTCAGTCAGCAACTCCCTTGGTCGCTGGATATGCAGCGCAGTGTGACATCGTTCGGTCGTTTCCTATATAACTCGCCGTCTTGGATACAGTATGCCGTGGCTTGCCGTGCCACGCGCTCCGCCTCCTCTTCCTTCTCCGGCAACGTCCCGTGCGTTAAGTACTCCTTGAATTCCTTGGTCCAACATTCCTCCTGGCGCTCGAGCACCAAGAGCAGCCGAGCTCTGGAGGTCGGTGCACAGGTCGGGGCTCCCATGGCCGGAGGCTGGGGGACCTCTTCCCGAGGCTAAGTTGTGCTTGAAAGAGGTGGCGCAACTGATGGCTTGAAGAGCCGCTCCTCAAAGACGCATGGCTCTTGCGGTTGCCGCTTGGATGCGCTCTTGGCAATGTCGTCGGCTTACTTGTTGGTACCCCGGGGCACGTGCTGCAGCTCCAGGCCCGAGAACTGTTTCTCCATCTTGCGCACCTCCGCGAGGTAGGCCTCCATATGCTCGTCCTTCGGCTCATACACCTTCTTGGAGAAGTTGACGAGGAGTTGTGAGTCGTCTCTGACGGTGAGGCACTTTACCCCTAGGGCCGCTGCAGCCTTCAGGCCAGCTATGAGGCCTTCGTATTCTGCGATGTTGTTGGAGACATTCTCGCCGTGCTGAAAGCAGAGTTGCACGGCGTAGTAGAGCTTGTCCTGGGTGGGCGAGATGAGCACTGCCCTAGCCCCTGCGCCCTGGTGTGCAAAGGTGCCATCAAAATACATGACCCAACCGTCCGGAGCCTCACTTCCTGGGGAGGTGGACCGGTCTTCTCCTTCCTCAAGTGTCGGGGAATCCGTCCATTCTGCCACAAAGTCAGCGAGTGCGGCCCCCTTGATGACCCTGGTAGTGCTGAACTCCAACTGGAATGCTTGCAACTCGATGTTCCACTCCGCGACCCTTTCCGGCTGATTTAGGGCTCCTAAGTATCCTTTCCAGTGGGTAGGCTGAGACGACCTTGATGGGGTGGCCCTGGAAATAGTGTTGCAGCTTGCGTGAGGCCACCAGGAGTGTGAGCAGGAGTTTCTGGGGCATAGGGTAGCTCTCGCGTCCCGTAGTACAGTACTGACAAAGTACACTGGGTGTTCGACGAGGGCTGGCACGCCGTCGAGGCTCGGGTCCTGCGGAGATCGGGGCATATCCTGAGGTGGAAGGGTCCCTGAGACCCGACTGTCCTCAAGAGCTTCTGTGACGCCGCCCTGCTGAGCTTGGCCTTCCACCGCTAATGCCTTTGCTGCGCTTTCCTGACCCCGCTCTACTTCAACCTTGGCTTGGCGCGGTGCGCCCTTGGCTTGGCTCTCCTCCCGAACCGCCACCAACGCCGCGCTGATGGAGTACGGGGTGGCAGCAAGGTAGAGTACCAAAGGCTCAAGGGGCTGTGGTGCTACCATCACTGGGGGGCTAGTAAGGTATTTCTTGAGGTCTTGGAAGGCCCGGCCTGCCTCCGGGTTCCACTCGAACGGGCCCTTCCTCTTCAGGAGCTTGAAGAATGGTAAGGCGCGCTCTCCTAGTTTGGAGATGAAACGCCCTAATGCGGTCACCCGCCCTGCTAGTTTCTGCATCTCTTTGAGGGTCTGCGGCGGTCTCATGTCCTCGATAGCCTTGACCTTCTCTGGGTTTGCCTCGATCCCCCTGTGGGATATGAGGAATCCCAACAGCTTGCCGGAGGGGACACTGAACATGCACTTCTCCAGGTTGAGCCTCAAGTTCACTTGGCGCAGGATCTTGGAGGTCTCCTCCAAGTCTTGAATCAATGTCCTTGCCTCGCGAGACTTGACCACTATGTCATCGACGTAAGCCTCTGCGTTCCTCCCGAGCTGCCGCCCCAGAGCGATGTGCATCAATCGCTGAAAGGTTGCGCCCGCGTTGCGCAGCCCGAAGGGCATGCAGGTGTAGCAGTAAACCCCACACGGTGTCAGGAAGGCCGTATTCTCCACATCTTCCACTGCCATCTTGATTTGATGATACCCTGAGAACGCATCCAGGAAGCACACCAGGTCACACTCGGCGGTGGAGTCAACAATCTGGTTGATGCGCGGGAGTGGGAACGGGTCTTGAGGGCAGGCTTTGTTAATATTGGTGAATTCGACACACATCCGTTCTTTCCCACCTTTTTTCGGCACCACGACGGGGTTTTCCAGCCATTCGGGGTATCGAACCTCTCGGATGGCACCTGCCGCTTCTAGCTTGCGTGTCTCCTGGACGATGAAGGCCTACTTCTCAGTGGACTGCCGTCTTGCTCGCTGCTTCACGGGACGGATGTTGGGGCATACTCTTAGATGATGCTGGATCACCTCCCTCGGGACCCCTACCAGCTGATTGGGCTCCCACGTGAATATCTCGTTGTTCGTACGCAAGAACCTCACCAGGGCTTCTTCTTGTTCCGGGTCAAGGCCGGCTCCTATGGTAAAGGTGGCTCCTGAGGACCCGTCCTCGCTGACCGATACCTGCTTGGTTTCCGCCTTGTCTTGGGTGAACAGTTGCTTCTTCTTGGTGGGTATGGCCTCCTTGGCCGCGGGGGCACCGGCGTCGGCGGGTCGTGCTGGTGCCGCGGTCTTGTAGGCGAGCCTGAGCGCCGTCATGGCCTCCTTAGTGTCCCCCTTGATGGTGAGGATGCCCTTGCTCCTTGGCACCTTCATGATGATGTATGCGGGGTGAGTCGCCGCCATGAACTAAGCGAGAGCCGGGTACCCGAGGATGGCATTGTACAGGAGACCGATGCGAGCGAAGTCGAAGTCCACCAGCTCGGTGCGGTAGTTGTCGCGTGTGCCGAAGGTGACGGGGAGGTGGATCTGTCCCAGGGAGCAGGCAGCTCCAGCACCCACTACCGAGAAGGGCTTACTGTGGCTGAGCCGCTCAAGTGGCACGTGGAGAAGGCTAAAGGCTTCCACGGAGAGCAAGTTGAGGCCAGCACCACCATCGATGAGGGTCTTGGTGACGGCCACGTTGCAGATGGTGGGCGTGCAGAGCATCGGGAGCATTCTGGAGCCGGCGGTGGAGTCGGGGTGGTCTTCTGAGCCGAAGGTGAGGTCGGCCTCTGGCGCAGCCCAACACGGCGGAGTCCCCGGGTGCCTGGAGGTGGCCCCGATCTGACGGAGGAACGGCTTGGCGTGGCGGTCTGATGGCGGTGCTTGAGAGCTTCCCAACAGGGCTGCGACTGCGTGGTGCGCTGACACCGCGTAGCAAGCAGTGAAGAGGTCACGGAGCTCCTCCCAAGATGCCATCGTGGATCCGGGAAGGTTGAGCAGCCAGGCGCGTGGCTCGCCGGCGAGGGCCATGGGAAGCCAGTTGGCCATGACCTTGTCATCACCCCCGGCTTCGAGGACGACCTCCTCGTACGCCAGCAGGAAAGCTGACTGGTCCGCCGCGCCATCGTAGCTCGGCGGCATCTCCGGCCTGAACTTGGGTGGCCACTGCACCCACCGCATGGCGGGGGCCGGGGCTCGGAGCCCCTGGCCCCGTTGTCAACGCTGACCGTCGGAGTCGGCGGTAGGGCGCCTGCCATATGGGCAAAGCGCGGTGGCGACGGAGCACAGATCGACGGAGGGCAAGCTACCGCGCACCCCTACCTGGCGCACCAAATGTCAGATGTGGGGTTCCGGCAAACCCTTAAGGTCCGAACACTGGGGTGCGCGCGAAGTCTTTTCCTCCCACCGATCTACGCCCTAGCTTGCTAAGATCTCGCGGACGAACTCGACGAACTCGCAACACAGAAAGACACAAGATTTATACTGGTTCGGTCCACCGTTGTGGTCTAATACCCTACTCCAGTGTGGTGGTGGTGGATTGCCTCTAGGGCTGATGATGAACAATACAATGGGAAGAACAGCCTCCTGAGGTTGAGGTGTTCTTGTGTGGCCCTGGTCCTCTTCCCAAATATTGAGCGGGAAGGGATCCAACAACGACGGGCAATTTTGAAGGGGGACAGCTAGTACAAGCCATCCTGACAAAAGTGGTCTTCGCCTGCCAAAGGCTCTGGTAGTGACGCCGTCTTGGGCTCCATGATGACCTCCTTCTTGCCGTCCTTCTGGTCTTGGTCTCGTTGCACCGATATGGCAACCTTTGCCTGATGCCTCGGGACTCCTCGCGTGCATAGGCCTCCTTAGCACCAAAGAGGAAACAGGGACCACTACAAAAAAAGACACATCCGTGACATTTTGGTCCGAACGAAATTTTTTCTGTCATACATATGACACTTCTATGACGATAATTGTGACAAAACCCGGTATCATCATAGATGTGGTGGGCTCCTACTTCTATGACAACAAATCATGACAGAAAATGGGCTTTTCATCCTGGGCGGGCTGGAGACGCAGCTGCATGACATTCTTTGGGCCGTCCATGACAGAGAAAACCGTGGTAGAAGCGAGAGCGAGGAAAATTTCGGGGAGTTCCCGGTTACGGTGGGAGGTCGGGGGCCGAGCGATGCGCGTTTCTCTCATACACGTACGCGCGTGTGTGCGAGGCGTTGGCTCTAACTGAACCCGAGCGAGGCGTTGGGCTCTAACTGAACCCGAGCGATTGCACTGCAGGCTACGCGTTACTGAACTCGAGCGATCGATTGATGGCTGTTAACTGAACCTGATCGAGCGATTCCTTCACTACTGCTGCTAACTGAAGCCGATCGATGCTGCCTCTGGGATGAACAGTGAGCATTGCAGGGGGGGGTTGGATGAACAGTGAGCGGTGGCGTTGCCTCTGGATGAACATGACCCCGTGGTGCGGAGGGCTGGATGAACGGTAGACGGTGGAGGGGTAGTTGAACAGGACCCCATGGTGTGGAGGGCTGGATGAACAGTAGACGATGGAGGGGTGGTTGAATAGTAGCCGGTGGAGTAGCGCGCGGTGGAGGCTGGATGAACAGGAGCCCGTGGAGGCTGGAGGAGGTCGAAGGTAGCCTGTGGAGGCTGGAGGAGGTCGGCGGTGGAGATGAACAGTATCCCGTGGAGTCCCGTTTTGCGGTACGCCACACCCCTCCCGATGAACATGACCCCCGTTTCGACCGTAGGAGGTCCGTTTCGTCCGTTTTGCGGTACGCCACACCCCTCCCGATCAACAAGACCCCCGTTTCGACCGTAGGAGGTCCGTTTCCACCATTTTGCGGTACGCCACACCCCTCCCGATCAATAGGACCCCCGTTTCGACCATAGGAGGTCCGTTTCCTCCGTTCTGGGGTACGCCATGCCTCGTTTCCATTGCCTGTTCCGTCCAAGCCCTCTCGATGAACACAACCACGCATTCCATTCTGACCCAGCCGGTTGGCTCCCACGCGTTCCGTTGCCTCCCGATGAACACGACGCATTCCGTTGCCTCCCCATGAACACGACGCATTCCGTTGCCTCCCCATGAACACGACGCATTCCGTTGCCTCCCCATGAACACGATGACGATGCTGTTTCTCCGTTCCAACCCAGCCATGTACACGAGCCCTGGCCGTACGTATGCGCGAGTAGGCGTTTGAGACCCCGCCCGTATGTACACATACGTGGCCGTATTTTCTTTCTTGCACCCTGGCCGCTGTACGTACGTGTACATGCTACGTGCGCGCCTCTACTACGACACATGCACGCCTCTACTACGACACGTGCGCGCCTCTACATCAAGAAGTATGTACGTACACGTTCACGACCAGAATGACAATGCTACGCATGCTTCGACCAGGTGGGTCCCGACTGTCACACACTTCCTTGCGTGCGAAGATGTAGCTGGTGGGTCCCAACAGTCAGGGGGCGAATCGTTTTTTTTTGCCCGAACGCACTTCCTTGCGTGTGAAGGTGTAGCTGGTGGGTCCCAGCAGTTAGGGGGGAAACGTGTTTTTCGTGAAATACGGTGGCCCGTCCGGTGGGTCCCCACTGTCAGGTGGAGGAATAATTATTTTGCACGTAATAAGGAGGCACTTCCTTGCTGCGGCCGTGGACCCAGCTGTCAGCCTCTCCACGTACAGTCCACGTCCAATGGAAGCCGTTCCTTGACCATGTTGACCACGTCGCGCCAAGAGCACCAGGGCGGTGGACGACGGCGAGGCCTAGGAAGGGGACGACGCGGAGCCAGGGAAGACACGGCAGTGGATGCCCACACGTAGAGGAGTACGAGGGTTCACTGGTTCGCTGTGGTGTGAGGCTGCCGTCGCCGCAGAATAACAAGGGGTGTGGGTGAGTAGAGGGATGGCCTGGCCAGCGATGGGAGTAGTAGGGGGCGGTGAGGCCTCCGCCGCATCGCAGCCGGCCACGGGAGGCAGGAGCACGAGGCACGACCGGCGCTGGTTTGGGCGGCTGGAGCAAGAATACCAGAGGTTGAAGAAGCACTATGACCGTTGGATGGACATCGTATGGTCACTGGAGCTAGAATCGTGCATATTGACTAAGTTGACAAAGTCCTCCGTCCCCGTCAACTTAGTAGGCCCACAAGTCAGCCTACCACTATACTGGGTCCCAGCTAACAGGGGGAGTATTCATTTTTTTGTGCGTAATAAGGAGGCACTTCCTTGCATGCGAAGATATAGCTGGTGGGTCCGAGCTGTCAGCAGCAGTAACGTTTTTTCGCGAAATACAGAGGCCCTTTCGGTGGGTCCCTGATGTCAGGTGGAGGAATCATTATTTTGCGCGTAATAAGGAGGCATTTCCTTGCGTGCGGCCGTGGACCCAGCTGTCGGCCTCTCCACGTACAGTCCACTTCAGATGCATGTCGGTCGTTGACCATGTTGACCAGGCCGCGCCGAGAGCACCAGGGCGGTGGACGACGGTGAGGCCTAGGAAGGGAACGACACGGAGGCAGGGAAGACTAAGCAGTTGTTTCCCACGCGGAGGGGAGTACGACTGTACGAGGGTTTACTGGTTCGTCTGCCGTCGCTGGAGAATAACAGAAGGTGTGGGTGAGTAGAGGGATGGCTAGGCCAGCGATGGGAGTACGGTGGGGCGGTGAGGCCTGCGCGGCAGCAGAGCCGGCCGCGGGGAGGAGGGAGCAGGCAGTCTCGCCGACGCTTGTTTGAGCGGCTGGCGCAAGAAGAGCAGAGATTGAAGAAGCACGACGGCCGTTGGATGGACATCGTACGGTCACTGGAGCTAGAATCATTCATATTGACTAAGTTGACAAAGCCCTCCGTCCCCGTCAACTTAGTAGGCCCACAAGTCAGCCTTCCACCATGGTGGGTCCTAGCTAGCAGGGGGAGTATTCATTTTTCTATGCATAATAAGGAGGCACTTCCAGTGGGTCCGAGCTGACAGCGGGGGGAACGTTTTTTTTCATGAAATACGGTGGTCCATCCGGTGGGTCCCAACAGTCAGGGGCAAACGTTTTTTCGCGAAATAAAGTGGCCCATCCAGTGGGTCCCAGCAGTCAGGGGGGAAACATTTTTTCCGTGAAATACTGGTGGCTCGTCCGGTGGGTCCCTGCTGTCAGGTGGAGGAATAATTATTTTGCGCGTAATAAGGAGGCACTTCCTTGCGGCTGCCGTGGACCTAGCTGTCAGCCTCTCCACGTACAGTACTCTTCCGATGGAAGTCGGTCATTGACCACATTGACCACTCCGCGTCGAGAGCACCAGGGCGGTGGACGACGGCGAGGCCTATGAAGGGGACGACGCGGAGCGGGGAAGACGCGACAGTGGATGCCCACGCGTAGAGGAGTACGAGGGTTCACGGGTTCGCTGCGGTGTGAGGCTGTCGTCGCTGCAGAATAATAGGGGGTGTGGGTGAGTAGAGGGATGGCCTGGCAGCGGTGGGAGTAGTAGGGGGCGGTGAGGCCCCCACCGCATCGCGGCCGGCCACGGGAGGCAGGAGCACGAGGCACGACCGACGCTGGTTTGGGCGGCTGGAGCAAGAAGACCAGAGGTTGAAGAAGCACTACGGCCGTTGGATGCACGTCGTACGGTCACTGGAGCTAGAATCATGCATATTGACTAACTTGACAAACCCCTCCGTCCCCGTCAACTTAGTAGGCCCACAAGCCAGCCTGCTACTATACTGGGTCCCAGCTAACAAGGGGAGTATTCATTTTTTTGTGCGTAATAAGGAGGCACTTCCTTGCGTGCGAAGATATAGCTGGTGGGTCCGAGCTGCCAACAGCGGTAATGTTTTTTTCGCGAAATACAGAGGCCCTTTCGGTGGGTCCCTAATGTCAGGTGGATGAATCATTATTTTGTGCATAATAAGGAGGCATTTCCTTGCGTGCGGCCGTGGACCCAGCCGTCGGCCTCTCCATGTACAGTCAACTTCAGATGCATGTCGGTCGTTGACCACGTTGACCAGGCCGCGCCCAGAGCACCAGGGCGGTGGACGACGGTGAGGCCTAGGAAGGGAACGACACGGAGGCAAGGAAGACTCGGCAGTTGTTTCCCACACGGAGGGGAGTACGACTGCACGAGGGTTTACTGGTTCGTCTGCCGTCGCCGGAGAATAACAGCAGGTGTGGGTGAGTAGAGGGATGGCTAGGCCAGCGATGGGAGTACGGTGGGGCGGTGAGGCCTGCGCGGTAGCAGAGCCGGCCGCGGGGAGGAGGGAGCAGGCAGTCCCGTCGGCGCTTGTTTGAGCAGCTGGAGCAGGAAGAGCAGAGATTGAAGAAGCATGACAGCCGTTGGATGGACATCGTACGGTCACTGGAGCTAGAATCGTTCATATTGACTAAGTTGACACAGCCCTCCATCCCCGTCAACTTAGTAGGCCCACAAGTGAGCCTCCCACCATGGTGGGTCCCAACTAGCAGGGAGGGTATTCATTTTTCTGTGCGTAATAAGGAGGCACTTCCGGTGGGTCCGAGCTGACAGCGGGGGGAACGTTTTTTTTGCGAAATACGGTGCTCCGTCCGGTGGTTCCCAGTAGTCAGGGGCAAACGTTTTTTTCGTGAAATACGGTGGCCCATCCGGTGCGTCCCAGCAGTCAGGGGGGAAACATTTTTTCCGTGAAATACTGGTGGCTCGTCCGGTGGGTCCCTGCTGTTAGGTGGAGGAATATTTATTTTACGCGTAATAAGGAGGCACTTCCTTGCGGCTGCCGTGGACCCAGCTGTCAGCCTCTCCATGTACAGTACTCTTCTGATGCAAGTCGGTCGTTGACCACATTGACCACGCCGTGCCGAGAGCACCACGGCGGTGGAGGACGGCGAGGCCTAGGAAGGGGACGACGCGGAGACGGGGAATACGCGGCAGTGGATGCCCACGCGGAGAGGAGTATGAGGGTTCACTGGTTCGGCTACGGTGTGAGGCTGCCGTCGCCGTAGAATAACAGGGGGAGTGGGTGAGTGGAGGGATGGCCTGGTCAGCGGTGGGAGATGTATGGGGACGGTGAGGCCTCCGTGGCAGCACAGCCGCCCACGGAAGGCAGGAGCATGCGGCATGACCGGCGCTGCTTTGGGCGGCTGGGGCAAGAAGACTAGAGGTTGAAGAAGCACTACGGCCGTTGGATGGACATCGGTGACCACGCGGCGCCGAGAGCACCAGGGCGGTGGACGACAGCGAGGCTTAGGAAGGGAACGGCATGGATCCGGGGAAGACACGACAGTGGTTGCCCACGCGGTGGAGAGTACGAGGGTTGACTGGTTCGGCTGCCGTCGCCGGAAAATAACAGGAGGTGTGGGTGAGTAGAGGGATAGACAGGCCAGGGATGCGAGTATGATGGGGCCGTGAGGCTGCCCGGCAGCACCGCCGACCATGGGAGGCGGGAGCAGGCGGTTCCGACGGAGCTGGTTTGTGCGGCTGGGGCAGGAAGATCAGAGACTGAAGAAGCACGATTGCCGTTAGATTGACATCTAATGGTCTGACGCTGGTACAGCCAGTTGTTGACTAAGTTTCTTTTTTGAGAAACCTTGTGTATGCATGAACTTAGTAGGCCCACAAGTCAGCCTCCAAATCTGTGGCAGACAACATAAATCCCATTTGCTATTTTTTATAATTTGCAGCCCATTTGCTAATTCTTAAGTAATTTATTACAACCCATTTTCTGCCCAAGACCATGGTCAAAAAGTTCAACCTTATTTTGCATATTTCGTCGGAGTCCGAACTGTTGTAATCCCGAAATGATAAACATTTTTTAAGAACTTATTGATTTGCCAAAAAAATCGTTTTGTTTTTGTAAGCAAATAAGACGTGGGACAATTGAGTTGGTTTAAGGGAAAACCAGTGGTAAAAAAATCAGCGCTGGGTGGAAAAAACAACAAAAATAAGGATGTAAATATGAAAAGGGAATTTTATGTGTTTTCAATATAATGATACGTGTATATGAACTAGTAAAACTATAGGTAGAGATTAGAAAACAGATGTAGGACATGCGTTTCAAGAGGAAAATAGAACTGGGCTGTGTGTTTGATTCAGTAAAAAAACTGCCTGCGGATGTTGTAAGACAAAATATAACTAACACTGGCGGGCCAGAGGCCAGTAGATACCTGCTGGATCTTTGTGGCCCGTTGTCGTCATGGGCTGGGCCTATTAAAAACAAAACCAACCCTGGGCAGTCTACAACCCAGTTGAAACTTGCTCGACCTAAAAAAACAATATACGTGCTCAATAAATGAGAGAATTCTGCAAGTACATACTGATAACTGGGATACAACACGAATATTGTTTTTTATCGTGATAATAAGTGTATGCACTTGTTTCGAAAAAATTGGAGAACTGGGAATTCAAACGGTGGGTGCTTATGCTACCCATCAAATAAAAATTAGGTGCCTGAAAATTCGTTTCGAAACAAATGATTCAGCTTTATATCCACGTCGACCCTCGGCATGATGGTTGGAAGCAAATGCAAGTTCATACCAAAAGATCGTTAACAACAATACCAACTTGCCGACGACAAGGTAGTACAACTACCAATACCAAACTAACTTATAATCTTTTTACTCCTGGTCCTAGTGTTCGTCTGGTAGAAAATCTTGTAGAGGACCAGCTCCCGCTCCTTCTCTTGCTCCAGGTCCCCGAGGTGGTACTGGTGCATCACCGAGTTGGTCCTTTGCTGGTCGAAGTTCTTGTTGGTGTGCAGCACCAGAACCTTTTTTGCTGCCCGTCTGCCGGCCGTTGACCATCACCGATAAGGTATTGCCGGTCTTGTGCCACATAGCGTGCATGCCGCACTCCGACTGTATCTTGCGACGCGTCCACGTGCCCCTTTTGAACGCCCTAGAATTGCGTTGGAAGAAATGCTTCCTTACGCCACTCAGTGTGATACTTGCAGTATTGTGGAATACATGTTTTAGTGTACCTAGTTGGCATTTTCATAACATCTTTGGCATGTTGCAGTCACTTGTTTCACTTTTTCTTAACTGTCGAATTATAATTGCTTCACCAGGTCTGCGTCTAAAGAGAAAAATAGAGCTATAAACAAAGGAATATGTTTGTGCAAGTAGACGGCCGATCGGTGTCTTACCTGGAAGTTTCTCAGGTTGGGTGTAGCATATGTTGTGCTCGCTGTCGATGGTTGGTATGAACAAATCGATGAGAGACTGAAATCTCGCGCTGTCAGCACTCACTTTGGCCTCAAGGTGCTCGATCAGCTCCTGATCCGTGGGATCGAACTTGGCGCCAGCCGGCAGCACCGGCCAATCCTTCTTCGACTTGCATCGGTAATTCCAGTTATATGGTACTCAATGTATGATCAATCGACTGTTTTAAGTGAATGATGAAAGATTTCGACAGATAAGTGGTACTCCAAATCTGAAGTCCAGAATACCCGAACACGCCGCCGGGATTCTTGTGTCACCTCACGCGCAGCGTGTTGTCACGTCAATTCAATGTGTGGACATGATGAATAATTTGACCGACGTATACTAGTACTGCTACTGTACTACTTACTAGTCGTATTTAGTGTCACAATTTATACATAGGTCTAACTAACAAGTACGCACTTGAAGCCTAACTAACATATATATCAGTACATCCTACACAGGTGAGTTGGGATGCACTTGTTCCCAGGAAGGTATCTATCCTTCAAACCAGAGGAGTGCTTCAAACTAACAACATTACATAATATCCAACAAAAGAGGGTCATGCTACAGCAGCAGAATACATGGCTCAGTCTAGATATCAGCACAAATCAAGTTGTACATATTTGTTGTTGGCATGAACCACATCGCCGCATGCCAGGTTTGCAAAAGCCATCCATCACATGGAAGCTTGATGCCTTTCACACACTGAAGATTATCTGGCAACAAGCTGTGTCGACGAATCTCTGGATATGGTGATTCATGAAACCCATGGTATGATGTGTAAACACGACCCCCCTCGTGAATGGAAGTTGCATAGCACAGTAATAATCGCCGGTGATATGATCGATGATTGGTTGGATGATCGGATAATTGAGCCCGGGGAACAAGGAGTGGTTGCCGAGGCTGTAAACCCGCCTCCAGTTGAATACGCCTGGCCCAACGGAGCTGGGATCTTTCTTGAACACGAAGCAGCCATAGCCATCAATGTCACGAACACCCCACGCATTGTACTGCATGTGGTTTGATGTAATGGTTTGGTCAATTTGGTACGTGCCAATGAGCATCAAATGACCACCGTCAGCTGAACGAGCGATAAACCACCACCCATCGGCTGGTATGATTCTAGGTCCTGGAATCATGAAGGCCAGCGCATTTGTGTCTGCTGCAACAATTCAAATTGGAGACCAAAAGGAAAAAAAATAAACAATCATGTTCAGAGTATGTGTGGAATTAAGATTATTATAACAGTGACACATATCATAGACAGAGAATTGCAATGCCGTGGTCATAATCATACCCCAAGCTAAAAAATAAGCCAATGGCTTTCATATTCTAGCAATATGTCATGGTTCAAACATCATGTAAAAATGAGAGGAAAACAACTATGACAACGCCTACTCATATTCTACCATAGCACTTACTACTACTGTTCTCATATCAACTCTAAGCAATGCGTTGTTATAAAAATCTTGTAAACGAGAGTAACATATAGCAATCATGATGTTATGCTCATAATATGTATCCTAACAATCATTAGATGCCAATTGTTCTCATATCAACTCTAACAATAACATGTGTGGTCATAAAAATCTAGGAAATGAGAGGAACATATAGCGATGATGTGGTTATAGACATGCTATGCATTCTAAATTTGTAACAAATGAATAGGCAGTCGTATTCATAAGGTAAAGATGAGATGAGATAGAACAATTACACGACAATAGATTCCACCAGTATAGGCAGCCAATCTGTGCATCGACCGCGTAAACGATGCCATCATGCACTATAGCATCAGACAGAAATGTTGCCTCAATAGGATTGATGATGAGCCATAACCATGTATGGCGACTGGATTCCAGATAGACTAATCCCATGTTGAACAAGGCAATGAGCTTGTAATCCATGTAGTCTTCTGATGGTGTGGGCACTTTGCAGATTACAACTTTCTGCAAACAGAGGTCGAGCCAAAAGCTTGACGCGTCTCGTGCGTAGTAGGCAGGAGTGTCCGGCGGGCCGCGAGGCTCGATGGCGGCAGTATCCAATGATGGAAGGGTGATCTCTCGCTGGGTGTAGATATCCACGAGACGCCACGGACTACCGGTGTGGTGGATGAGGACGATCTAGTTGGCCTTCATGCCCGCCCAGTAGTGGCCGCGCATGAAGGACAGGTGGACGGGTAGTGGTAGCATGTCGAGGGGCACCACTGCAACCTCCGTAGGATCGTCAAGTCGGTGTCTGGGCCACCTGCGAGGATCGGGCATCAGTAAGCAGGGTGTCTTGAGCCGGCTGGTTGCAGACGAGTAGACGGTACAAAGACACCGAGCATGTGGCCAGACGGACGGTGCTGAGTAGGTCCATACGACTACAGATCTGCTCCAAGAGAACATCGGGGAGGGAATTCCAATCGTGGCTCTGCGTGTCAGTCGGTTCTGCCATTGGGGTTTTCGGTGCCTGCGAGCCAGCGGGGAAGTGGATTCGGGCGGGCAAGCGAAGAAGCTTCTCCTTGTGTGGCCGAGCAGTGAGCGGGGGGATATGGTACACGCGAGCTACCAAGGAAGATGGCGCGGGTGAGCGAGTAGTGAGCGGGGGTAAATGGTGTGCGGCCGACGATGGGGAAGAGAGGAGGAAGAAGAAGAGAGGAGGAGGAAGAAGAGAGGAGGAAGAAGAGTGGAAGACGGGGAAGAAAGTGCATTCAATCTCAATTCTACTAGTACTACTACCAGGATATACCGTCCTTCGGAGTGTAAATAGTTACACCGATGACATGTGGGTCGACCACAACAGGGCCCATATGTCAGTTAATGGAGGACAGAGGTGCGTAGGCGTATTTGCGGAAGCGTGCTCTACTGGCAAACATGATGGCAGTACTGGGTAAGGCTGATTTAGTAACACCAACACGCTGGTTTAGCTTATTAATTACGTGTCCCATCTGCTGCAGCGTGTATTGTCACTTCACTGCGAAGACTAGTTGAATAGTTCTCTCTGACTGAGATGGGGAATAATGGATCGCGAGGACTTCCTTTATACAGTATCCCTATGACTCTATGCTCACTTCACTCATTTTGCTCCGTACCTAGTCACTTGTTGAAATCTGTAGAAAGACAAATACTCCATATTTGGGAACAGAGGGAGGCTTTTACTCTGTACTATTTGGGAACAGAGGGAGTATCACCATATGGAGGGAACAGAGGAAGCTTGAAATATGAACATGTCAATGGGAGGGAGTAAGCCCCATGCATGCATGCATGCAACATGCAACACTCACACGTACACATGGATGCACGCAACACTCACGCACCCATGCGACACACAGCACACGACGCAACACACACGCTCACGCTCAAGTGCTCAACCTACTCCCTACGTCCGTGAAAGACTGTACATTTAGAGATTTACACATTGACCAGGGCATAATTAATGCCCAAAAGTAGCAGACTTATGTGTGCATGCAACCATTGAGATAAGAAGATTAAATGAAGGCCGTTGCATGCTGTAATTAAGGATAGACATGTAGCCTATACCTACAACACAAGTTGGTGCATTCGTCAATCAATATCGATTTAGATTAAAGGCTAAATGCATTGGAAGTGTAGATGTACATCATGTACTACACTCTTTGTTTTGTAGCCGATGTACACTCTTTGTTGGAAGACCGAGGGAGGACACGTGCATGCACTCACATACACAGCCAGGGCGGTTCGCGCGCAAGGGTTGGACTCGTGTCGCGCCTGCGTAAAGTTTTGTTTAACTGATTTCTTTGCTCTGCCAACTGACAGGTGGGACCCAGAAACCAGGTGACAATTTAACCAGTCAAGAAAGTGCCATGTCGACTATGTGGCCGGTCAGTAGGGTGCAATACGGTGCTCTACGATGAGCTAGTGATCATATAATCGCCGCAAAACTATATATAGTGACCGTAAAGAGCATATTGTTACATACATTGACCGCCAGTGTATTTTTCTCGTGTCAAATTAAGCCATATTAATCGGAAAGGACGCAGTATGGACTACTACTACTACTAGTACTGCTTTGATGTGTCCCGTCAACTCGCCGAACATGGAGAAGCTTGCTTACTACACCTCTCCCTCGCCCACGCGTGCGGTGGTTCGCAGGACGAGGAGAGGGTTTTGACTACAACGCCCTCTCCCTCTCCCTCGCCCTCACGGTGGACATGCAGCCGTTCAATCGGTGTTAGATTGCCAGAAGCATATTGTACTGTAGTATCATTATTGTTGGACCTTCCGAAGAGGCTAAGAGCTAAGTGCAAGGTTCACACGAGTATGAACTGTTGAACCTCCCGAAGAGGCAAAGTGCCAAGCGCAAGGTTTTATAGGAGTTGTCATCGTAGTAGGAGTGTACTACAACTATATCGAACGATGCTACTGTATGATGCCGCCACGTCACGTATATCCAAAGTTGTGCCACCTTTTTTTCTTCTCAAAGAGCGTGTTGGAGCCCATGCAACAACCACACAAGTTGCACATACACATAACACATTTACCAGTAATAAATTCTAAAGGACAAATGCCAGTATGCCACACAAGTTCATCTCCAATTCATGTGATAAATTTGTGCATGACTAGTCTACATATATTCACAGCGCTACCGTTCACAATTACCGTACTCCACTTACATGTTATAGATGGGCTACATGTCCTCCTCCAGGTTCCAGTCCTAGGTGTTCTTCATGGATGGCACGATCCGTAGCGGTGGGCAATGGGAATCATTGTTGCAGCTTTCTAGTCCGGTTCCACACGATGGAGACTCATCCAAGCTGAAGCGGCATAAATGAGGGATAGCGTGTCCCAACATGTCGTTCATTCGACAGTGCGCACTGAAGACACAACCATGCTTCATGAACAGCAGGCCTTCCGTGTCATGCACGGAAGGTGGCATCCGCTTCACAATGGGGTAGCTATCCCCGATGAAAAGCGAGTACTCTCCAAGAGTATTCCTCAGCAGCCACGTAGCATCACGGGGGTCGAACTCGGCGCCATTCATCTGGTACACGCGGCATCCCAGATCTGGACACATGGTGACGTACATAGTCAAGGTCCATGCATAATAATGTTGTGCTCAAATATGGCGGTCAGTAATACTGTGCAGCAAATAGTACTACTCCGGTATAGAGGAAGTAAAATAAGCGGCTTATTACATATAGCCACTCTTGGCTACATGGATGAGATAGTAAGACATGGAAAAACAAAAATGGTGGCAGCTAGTGGGTTCAAGTCTTCAAGGGCCTAGCTAGCTATACGCGTCCTCCAAGGTAAAAAGTACTCCTACTAGTACTACAAAGTGTACTAGTAGTACAACAATGAAAGAGAAGGCGGGAGGGTTAAAAAATGGAATACATGGGTAGATGGTGACTGTCCGGTCGTGGTAGATTGTGTGACCATGTTGCACATCAGTGGTACCATGGGTAACGACTGCTAAGATAGTTGATCCCAATATTCCAAATTCAGCTACAAGGTTCCAGGTTAGACCGAATCGCGGATGCAAATGCACATCCAGGATCGGCGATCTTATTTTGATCGGGGGATGACTGGTCCTTGCCAAATAATGGAGTACCGTTAGGGATGCAAATGATGGTTTGTGCATTCTGTTTGTAATCTCCCGTACCGTAGGATGGCAACCAGATGAAACAAGTCTCCTGGCTTGTCACCGCAAAGATGCGGCCTAGATGGCGCACGGTGTCTTCGAACGTGTAGGGGTACAAATCTGCCGCCGCCAACATGCGCCAGCCTCTGCCATTACTGCCTCTTGCATTGATGGCAATCCTTATGTCGAACACCGCGATGAGATAGTAATCGTCGTAGCCGTGTCGCTTTGTTGGCGGGTCCACAATTTCTATCTTTTTCATTCTCATGTAGGCATCATCATACGTATTCAAGCCCAGCCAGTCCGGAAGGCCGATCCCAATGGTGGAGAAGGGGTCTACCGGAACGGCCGCACTGCTGTGGATGTTGTGCAAAATGATGGTGTATCCGGCCGGAGGTATGCAAGCCAATCTTCGTTGGCACCGACCCAGACCTATATATAAGACAGTGGGCAGCGGAGAAATTACGGGATGTAAATGGAATAACTAAGTACTACATGATCAAACTCCATTACTGACCTGCTCATAGGACAAATTCCGACTACCTCTCGACGTCGGCAACTCTAGCGGAGTCAACATGCAACCATGGCCAGGGAGCGGTGGACTGTTCGAAGGATTGTCCCATAGAAGAACCTTCTCCTCGAGGAAGCATGGAAGACCAACAAGCATGGCCTTTTCCCAAGCCTGTTTAAGCAGCGTCTTGAAAAAGTTGGTCAGGAAGCACCGAGTCTTGTGGCGGTGAGGACGTCGGAGCGGTGTGCGATTTCTCCCAGAGGATCATCGTCCAAGGTCTCCCAGCCCCGACGAGGAGGAGAACCGCCTGGC
>NC_041392.1:418440426-418445173 GCF_002162155.2 Triticum dicoccoides | reverse complement strand
ACTGGCGAGGAGGAGATAAGAGCATAGTAACCGCAGGGCCTCATCCCTTCCAACTATAGATCGTTCCTCAGCGAAGGGGTGAGGCTATTATTTACTACTAGTACTAGAATTATGGAACGTTATGGGATTGCATTATACTGTAAATAATAGCACTAGTAAGAAATTTTTGGCACTAGGTAGTAGTTTTTGGCGTGGATTAAGAAATTTTGGGTATGTTTTTGCCATTTTTTGTACACGCCAACTAGTGTCAAAAAACGTCTTACATTATGTGACGGAGGAGTATGTACTCATACTGTAGCAGTACTAGTACTACTTTTCTCAACTAGTACTGCGATGTACTGTACTTCTAGTCTAGTCTAGTATAGTGCACCAGTTTTGAACTCTTGAATCTCAGGGCCAAGGAGCTACAGTTGGAAGTGGAGGGTACTACTGTTCTCTAGAACCATCGCTGTACTATCAATGCAGGGGAAGTACACCTGCGTAGTGGCCTAGTAGGTACTCTCGGTGCTCTATTCAGCCGCTCCTCTCACGTAGCTGGCCTACTCAGCCGCTCCTCTCACGCACACACTAGAAGCCTGTTTATCAGCAATTGTTACTGCGGGGGCAGAACATTTGAGTTATTTGATACAGCGGGACTAGGCTTTTCGCTTCCATTTGTGGAGGTGTAATGGATCTCGTCGAACTTTGTTAGTAGTTCCTTCTTTATGAATGAGATGAAGCAAAGCTTTTGCCTCTGTTTCAAAAAAACACGTCAAGAGGAATTTCTTTTATAGTAGAGCCGATAATGGAGTGAAGTCCATGCGTGCAATGCCACAAGCTATAGAGTAGTAGTAGAGCACTTTACATACAGAGCCATATTGCACAGTTCCCAATGCCCCGCCAGGCTTTTCCGGCTCCTCGGGCTTAATTGGGAGGCGCTAGTTTAAATATGCTACTAGCTGGAAGCTGCAAGCGAGGTGCGGCTAGGGCGAGCACGCGAGCCACGGGATGCTGGGAAGGAAAACCCGTCACGTGGCTAGGCTGTCCAGTGCACCCAGATTGTGGGGCCGCACGTCCGTTTGACTTCAAAACTTAAACTACCAGTGTAAAATATTGGGTCGCAACAAAGTGTAGTAGTACTATTTTTTAAAAAAAGGCCGGCGTGCGTTCGGCCGGGATCGAACCCACAAAACGAGGTATACACTCCTGCGACCACTAGTAGTACTCGTTGGAGTACAACGCAACCTAGAATCGCCTTTTGTCGCTATTAGTACGTACATTGTTCCTTACAAGAAACCCCTAAGAGCATGGTTAATAGTATAGCCAGCTGCTGGCTATAAGCCAGTGCCATGTCATCTACAGCCCATCTTATAGCCAACATGTACAATAATAGATCAAAAGAGTGTACTACTTTTTTATTGTGTGGCCCACTTCTCATTCTCACAAAGTGCCTAGGAGCACGTGCTAGAGCTGGCTCTTCACGAAGAGCCCGCTTACCTTCTCTCTCCTCTTCTCTTTCCTCCAACTAAGCAGAAATATAATAGTTTATTTCTTATAGCCCGCTGACTTAGCTCTATTGTACTTGCTCTAATAATGCAAGAAACCACTAAAATGCCAAGAAACTACTACCACTTGCATACATGGCAGACTTAAGATAAGACTACCTTATCAACCATTGTACATGCTCTTACCAACAAAAATCCTCGAGTGACCTCCTACCTCCGGCCCGTCCACCTAGTCATCCTCGGCCATGGGACGCAGCTACCGCTGCCGGCAGAAGGCGAGGTCAAAACCGCCGGTGGTGTGGAGCCCATGTTGTGGCAGCCCGGATGCCAGCTCCGTCTGGCGCTCGCGGCCGCTAGCTAGCCAAGATAGCTCTGTCTAGCTGCTTGTCTGCAAGGTTTGCTAGCTATATTGGCACAGCAGCGCGGCGGCTTGCTCGCGTGCACCGCGCTAAGGCCAGCCATCTAGCTCGAGCGAAGGCCAGCGCGGCGGCTTGCTCGCTCGTGAGTCACGCTCGGACCATCCTGCCAACCCGTGCGGAGGCCAGCGCGGCGTCCGGCCCGTCCGGCGGAGCGGCGGCCAACTCGCTCATCACCGGCGCCACCGACGAACACGCATCAGTACTGTTTGAAGTAATGTTCAGGAAAAATAATGATTTGAGGGGGAATAATAGGATAGAAGGTTAGATGTGGGTCCCTCGTGTCAACGGTCAAACAAAATGTGTTGGTTCAAGCTGCCTTGTCAGCACCGACGTGTGGGCCAACCCTGTCATAAATGGGTTTAAACGAACCTAATCGGTAGGAGTACTAGGTAGTTTTTGGCGTGTATTAAGAAATTTTGGGTATGTTTTTGCTATTTTTTGTACAATAGATTATTCCTAGGGCTGGTTGAAAGTGGTAGTTTTTTGTTAAATACTCTACATATTGTAAGTAGGAGTGAAAGTTAAGCTTTGGAAGCCAATAAGCAAGGCTAGTTACATAGTGCATATGTGTACACGATTGAAAGTAAATATCAACCATGAGTGACTAATATCTTGATGGAAAACTCAAAACTATGGAATACTAGGAAGAAATGCATGGTTGGAAATACTAGCAATGTTCATGTCCCTTGCAACGAATCATAATTAGAATAATACTTATTCACAAACTTGGTACAAAAAACTCTAATTTTGATATATGTATGTCACTAGAGATATATTATGTTTCAATTAGAATATATTCCTTGGGCTGTTTTGGTGAGGTCAGGGAGGGATGTGGTTGGTTTTAAGATACTAATTATGGGTTTTTCTGCAAATTGGTAAACAAGTGGGATGTTGGTGAGAAAAGGCAACAACTTACCTCACAGTCGTTAGATGTAGATCTAATGGTCAGAAACGACAGATGGCAGACACACCAGCATCACCAACTTAGTCTTGTGTAGGAGTACTAGCAAGATCCGTGCATTGCATGGAACATCAAGATGCATTTTTTTATAAAACACTTGTTGTGATTGACCCTTGTGGGAGTAATCCCATGTGTAAAAACTAATGATATCTCGAGAAATATGAGATAAGGTGAAGAGGAGTGGGGTGTGGTGGTGGTTGGTGGTCGGACTGAGCGGAGGCATGGGGATTGACGATGCCGGCAGCGGCCACCAGACCAGTTTGTTCCAGAGGCTTCCTTTCTTAATTGCTCAACAATGAGGTTTGTTGGAGATAAGGATGAACGAGGGAAGGCCTTGTCTGCAAATGTGGAGAGGGGTGCGGGTATCTTTTAGTTTAATTTCCATCCGTCAGATATAGATCGGACGGTCTATATTGCAAGATGGCGCACATACCATCATCACCAACTCGGTTTTTTATAAGAGAAGAAATATAAGTATGGAGATACAAACTTATTATCGGTACTTGCTTTCGTAAACTAGCATCTACATTCTATTCAACGCCTCGGCATGTGGGGCCTTAGCACAATGACTTCTAGACTGTGTAAAACAAAGATTTTCCCGTCGCCGACAAGGAGGGGGTGATGGCGGCGCGCTTTTTGGCTTGCTCTAGTCCTAGTAGTCATACTAGGTGGTCTAAGCACGTGTAGATTTATCCTTTTTCACGTCTCGTGTTCGCCTTACTGCCACGACTGTTGATGAATAGATGGTAAGTTATTCACGGGGAAACCCTTGTTGAGCGTGTTTGCGAGAGAGAGAGAGAGACAGTGTGCGTGTGTGATATGTTAGAGATTGAGGCAATGATAACAGATTCTTTGTGTCTATGTGTGTGGAGGATAGAGAGAGACATGTACATGGGGCTTTGTGTTGTGCAACGTGGAGACACATATACATAATTAGAGAGTGAGTGTGTGAGATACACATGTGGACATGAGGAGAGATGAGGATCCAGATAAATGGGTGTTTGTGCGTGTCTGTGTGTGCGTTTGTGCGCGCGTTGGTGTGTGAGAGGGAGAGAGTGTATGTGGAGTAGAGAGACCACTGATGATGTAAACCTAGTATAAGGGAAGGGGGAATGGTGTGACATGTGTAGTAGCGAGATAGCACGGGTGCGGGCGGGGGGAGCAGACTATTTGGAAGAGACATCGAGTGTGTGTGTGGGAGAGGGGTGTGAGAGCAAGAGAAAGAGAGAGCTAGTGACAGACAGAGAGAGAGAGAGAGAGAGAGAGAGAGAGAGAGAGAGGAAGAGAGGGGGCGAGAGGGGTCGTTTGTGTCCATAAATGGCGTATAGATAGGAAGACAATGTTGATGTTGTCCGAAATTGGCCTATGAACGGAGACGCAAGGGAAGCGAGTCATCGTGTGTGTGTGATAGGGGCTTCATGAGAGATCTAGAATAGATGGTGTAGAGAACAAGGTGCGAAATCGAGAACGATTATACATTAGGGAGCTATGCAAAGAGTCACGACATATATGTATACAGGGAAGGAGCTAGGCGGGTCCGCATGTGGGAGAGATAGAAAGAGGAGAGTGGTGCACAAGGAGACAAAGTGTGCTTGCTTGCAGTGGGGGTGGTGTGTGAGGTGAGTGCGCGAGAACCACATAATTAGGGAGATAGACGTTTGGGGGTGACATTTTGTGTGTATGGGAAATATACACTCTACATAGTGCATGTGCTTGGGTAAGAGAGATAGCGGGAGACCTAGAGAGTGAGGGGAGAGATGTGTGCATGCCCGAGAGACAAAGTGATAGAGACCTATGTTGGGGTCCGGACTTTACAAGAGAGAGGGGTGTTAATGTGCTCGTGTGTTGGTGTTTGGGGGAAAGAACGACTTCCCTATGTGTGT